>NC_079189.1:160517530-160800030 GCF_029499605.1 Hyla sarda
AATCTCTGGGAACTGTGTCAGCTGCGGGAAATTTTTGGATTTTGGTAAAAGGTGTGTAGGAAACTTACCTGTAGGTTGTGGTTCTTGTTCATCCATGAGTTCAATCAAAGTGCGTTACCGCTTCTTGGTCAGTCCTGGTGGAAAGATCAGAGTTGGAAGCTTCAATGTTATGATTAAACGTCTTTTTAAATGCTAGCTTACGTGCAAACAACTGCAAATCTTTGATGGCAGTAAAGCGATCAAATTTTGCCGTTGGACAGAATGTAAGCCCTAAACTCAATACTTCATTTTGGGCTTTAGTAAGTACATGATCTGTAAGATTAATGACTTTGGTACTTACCTGATTTTGATCACGAGAATTGTAATTGCGTTTCCTAAAGGTATTCCTTCCACCGTAGCTATGTTCTATTTTTCTCTTCCTTCCAGAGAATTGCTGTCTGTAGGAAGATGATGTTGTTGATTCTGCCCCCACAGATGCCAATGAGGACACCGAAAGTGATCTAGCAAGGGGTTTTGTTTGGTTCTGTCTCCATTTATAGACCCTGTTGGATTGGGCGTCCACCGAGTCTCGTTGGTATTTTTGGTTTTCATAGTCTGAATGTCTTTTTCCCATATATTAAGGTTCTCATCAAGCTCTTTATTAAAAGCTTCCAACTCCATTTTTGAACACTCCTTTATAAGGGATGCCTGAGTGTCTTCAAGTTCACGTTCCATAGTATCAAGAGTATGATTATTATGCGAATTAAAAGTTCCAGAAAAGTCTGGAGCCATTTGTTACATGTAACAAATGCTCCCAGACTTTTCTGGAACTTTTAATTTCGCATAATAATCATACTCTTGATACTATGGAACGTGAACTTGAAGACCACTCAGGCATCCCCTTATAAAGGAGTGTTCAAAAATGGAGTTGGAAGCTTTTAATAAAGAGCTTGATGAGAACCTTAATATATGGGAAAAAGACATTCAGACTATGAAAACAAAAAATACCAACGAGACTCGGTGGACGCCCAATCCAACAGGGTCTATAAATGGAGACAGAACCAAACAAAACCCCTTGCTAGATCACTTTCGGTGTCCTCATTGGCATCTGTGGGGGCAGAATCAACAACATCATCTTCCTACAGACAGCAATTCTCTGGAAGGAAGAGAAAAATAGAACATAGCTACGGTGAAGGAATACCTTTAGGAACGCAATTACAATTCTCGTGATCAAAATCAGGTAAGTACCAAAGTCATTAATCTTACAGATCATGTACTTACTAAAGCCCAAAATGAAGTATTGAGTTTAGGGCTTACATTCTGTCCAACGGCAAAATTTGATCGCTTTACTGCCATCAAAGATTTGCAGTTGTTTGCACGTAAGCTAGCATTTAAAAGACGTTTAATCATAACATTGAAGCTTCCAACTCTGATCTTTCCACCAGGACTGACCAAGAAGCGGTACGCACTTTGATTGAACTCATGGATGAACAAGAACCACAACCTACAGGTAAGTTTCCTACACACCTTTTACCAAAATCCAAAAATTTCCCGCAGCTGACACAGTTCCCAGAGATTGACCTTTTTGTCAAATTAGTCTCTCAGGAGTTCAATCAGATCCCAGAGACAATACAAAATGAACAATTTGACATATCACCAACGTCAAGCATTACGTGAGATCCAATCCTTGAAAAATGTCATTATTAAACCGTCCGATAAAGGCGGTAATGTAGTGTTATGGCCCCTAGAAATGTATGAGAGGGAGATGTTACGTCAACTACGACAAGGCGACTGTTATAAAAAACTTACTTTTAATCCTACTTTAAGGTTTTTATCTGAATTAAATATTATTTTAAATCAAGCAGTTGACCAAGGCATTTTTTCAGCAAACAGATGGAGGCCCTCTTACCAAAAAATCCCACGGTATCCTCCATCTATTTACTCCCTAAAATACACAAAAGTGCCACCCTGTCCGCCGGGTAGACCGATTGTGTCTGGCTGTGGAAATTTATGTGAACCGCTATGCCGCCTCATTGATTACCATCTAACCTCTATTGTAGAGACCCTGCCATCTTTTTTAAAAGACACCAATGATGTACTAAGAAAATTAGACAACTTGCAACTCGAATCCGATATGGTTATAGCTACCTGTGATGTGGAGGCACTTTACACTTCTATCCGACATAGTGACGGAATACGAGCGGTAAGATTCATTTTGTCTTCCAGTGCCCCTCGACTCTGATTTATGTAATTTTTTAATAGTGGCCCTTGAGTACATTTTGACTCATAATTTTTTTATGTTTAAGGAGTCTCTCTTCCTGCAGCTCCAGGGCACGGCAATGGGGGCATCTTGTGCGCCCTCGTATGCCAACCTGTTCCTGGGGCTGTGGGAGAGAGACATTTTTATTTCAGATCCCATTCCAGGTATAGAGAACATACAATATTGGTGGCGATATATTGATGATATCTTGTTAGTGTGGCAGGGACCGGTCATTGAACTACAAGACCTAATTACTAGGCTTAATCAAAATGACTTAAATATTAAATTAACCACCAATATAGGCTACTACATCTACTGAATTCCTTGATGTTAAGATCATAAGAGATGACAACGGTTTCCTTTCCACTGACCTTTTTAGAAAAAGTACTTCTGCCAACACTATACTTCATGCAAAATCCGGACACCCCACGACACCTAGTGAATAACATTCCAACTGGACAATATCTTCGGGCACGACGTATTTGTTCCAATACCTTGGACTTCGAGAAACAAGCTGAAGATCTTCAGGTACGTTTTAAAGAGAGAGGCAATAATGACAATTGTTTGACTAAAGCATACCATAGAGCCAAAAAGAGTGATCGTAATACTCTCTTACAGGTTAAAAGACGTACCACCAAACAGGATTCCGATACCGTTAGATTCATCACAACATACCACTCACGGACCCAAGATATGAACACAGCAATTGCAAAATACTGGCCCTTACTTACGACAGACCAGGTACTTCTGGGATGCCTTCCCAAAAAATCCTTCTGTTACTTTTAGAAGGTCGAAAAATATTAAAGATTCTTTGGTTCGTAGTTACCATCAGGGACCTAATAAATCTCATCTTTTTGGATCAAAAGGCCCCAAATGGGGCAGTTTCAATTGCGGGCAGTGTGTTGCATGCGCAAAACATAGAATAGAATACTACTTTGAAAATGCCAGTGGAATGAAGTCTTACAAAATTACTCATCATATTAACTGTGCAACCAAGGGTGTAGTATACTATGCTAAGTGCCCATGCAACAAAATTTATATCGGTATGACAACACGCGAACTCCGCAGACGCGTGAGGGAACATGTTTTGGACATAAAAGCAGGGAAGGATGGACCAGATCCATTCTATCAGAAGTCTTTGGCAAGACATTTTAAGAAGTACCATGCAGTGATTCATCTCTTTTACAGGTTCGGGGGCATTGATCGGGTCTATGCTGGCCCTCGTGGCGGCAATTGGAAAAACTCTTCTCGCTCAAAAAGAATGTAAATGGATCGAAATTTTGGGAACAAAAACTCCGGCTGGATTGAACGAGATCAACAGTTTTGCCTCTTATTTGTAAGTATAATCTATTTCTCTGTGGTTATTTTTATTATTTCCTACATTGCTATCACTATATCACTATCACTCTTCCTCCAACATCACTATATGTCACGATTTTCTCCATATGCCATTATCTCTCTTTTTGTGTTCATTTTTTCTTCTCCCACACTATGGTCATTTATTTTTGGCCCCTTCCCTTCACAATTTTCAGTCCTCTCGTATCCTTCTTCCCCCCCCCCCCCCCTTCCCCTTCTCTCCCCTTTTCCCTTCCCCTTCCCCCCCTCCCCCCCCCCTTTTTCCCCCTTCCCTTTTCCTCCCCTTTTTTCCCCCCTTTCCCCCAAACCCCCCCCCCCCCCCCCCTTTTTTTTTTCCCCTCATGGTTTGTATATATACATACCTCCTGCACTTGCCCATCTATTCCTATTATTGTCTTTCTCTATCTCTTATGTGGTTTTTTTTCTATGTTATGTGTATTTATTTCACTCAAATATTCTTATTTATGTTGTTCTCGCTGTTTGTAATTATGATATTCTCCTTTTTTTTCATTGTTGTAATTTTTTTCTCTCTTCTCTTCTTTTTTTATCCAATTATTGTTTATTTATGTAGGGTCTACAATACATCTTGCTCATCATTCTATCAATATGGCGGGAGACTCCCTTTTCCTTCCTTTTCTCTCCTCCTTTCCCATGTTCCCCATCTTATGCACCATTTGATATATCTTTAATGTATTTATTATTGTTGCTATTACCAGTAGTGTTGTCCTATTAACCATCTGTGGATGGTTCATGTATGTATTTTCATACAATATTGATTTGTCTTTTTTAAATTATGTTTAAAGCTATATGGGGGGCCCCCCACTTTATTATGTATGTTTATTCATGTGTTTTTTATAGCCATTATTTTTGGCTATTATATTACCATCCTCTTTTATTGATGTACAATTCATATATTACATACATTTCATTTATCATGCCATCCTCTAATTGTCCCCTATATCTTAACACCTTGGCAATACTTATGCATTTATTTTTTTCCATACTTACCACAATTATTTATTTAATTCATCACTTCCATTCATTCACCCTTCCCAGTGTCACATCCCATGGCATTTTTGTACACTCAGGTCTATCTCATCACATTATCCCCATTCTCACACCCCTCTTCATTTCCCCCCCCCTCCCTCTCCTTTTCCCCCCTATATTACATATATATATATATTTTTTTCCTGCCCTTTCACTATTTTTGCACCAATATGTTATTTTCACGTGCACACACAGATACCTTACACAATTCATGCATCACATACCCTACATGGTTGATTTAAATTAGATCCTATTGTTTCCCCTCATTAACTATTACCCTTTATACATCTTTTCATTCCCTTCAATTTATATCGGCAGTCAGCCATTTTAGTGAGGCCACAGGCATCCTCTGCCTCTAGGGACCGGGCCCGGCGCACATGCGCCACACTATAGCACACGGCCATGTTTGTGTGGCCTGCGCCATTAGTTCCATCCCTGCGCGTCTCTGGCTCCCTATATGGGAGTTGAGCCAGCATACATGCGCAGTAGTGTACCCCAGGCGTGGACGGCTTACACGGCCCTCCTCTCGCGAGATCTCGGTCTCATTCACATGAGCCGATCCGCTCACGTGACCTGACGCCATTTCCGGTTTACATCACCCAGTGTCCCGCAACAGGTGCGTTCCTCACTCCTCATTGGCATACATATCCTACTTATAGCGAGACTATCCTAGTCCACCTCACTCCTTGACAAAGCCGCTTCCGGCGAAACGCGTCGGAGTTGTGGAGGTGGATTGGGGTGAGTCCTGTGCCAGTCTTATACTAGACCGTTTCCTTCCCTACATATTATTCCTTGTTGCTAGTCACCACCTAAACTTGCTGCTATCTATCTGCTGCTATCTGCACTATTGCTGCCCACTGCCTGTTGGTTGTTATTGCTTACTATTAGCACTATACCGTGTTACCCAGGTATTATTATTATTTTCCCTTCTTTAGGCTGCATGTTCAAGCCCTTGTCCACTTTAGTTGCACCGTTAATTAATTAATTTTTAATTTTCAATTTTTAAATCTTTTCACTTGTTGCAACTCACTTGAGTGTCATGTTTTATTCATTTACCTTTTGTTTTGGTTATTAATCCATAATTTTATCACATATATTTGGTTGCTTTCACTGGCCATTGCGTGGTAAATTCATTTCCACAAGTATTGCACATCCTTTTTGCACATTTTGCACTACGTCCTTCCCCCCTCCTTCCCCTCACCTTGTGCATGCAACCCCTGCAGATATTGATTTATAAACTATTAATTGCAGCTCACTACTAGCATTGTGACTTTGTAAAGAATTATTTTATCTTCTTTTTTATTATATTGGCATACAGGCTCTCTCACCCCAGCATCCACCTTATACTTTCATATTTAATTTTTTTATATATTCTATATATATTTTTTTTTTATTACCGTTTATGAATTGATTCTGTGATTTTAGATATACATATATGTATTTTTTAAACTATACATTTCAATAAAATTATTTTTATACATGATTATACTTGTCATAAATTATTTTTAACTGGGGTATATTCACTATTTATTGTGTGGTCTTCCACACCTGTAGGTTGTTATTTTTAAAAAGTGTAATAGCAGAAAATACCCCCCAAAATTTGAAACCCAATTTCTCCCGATTCAGAAAACACCCCATATGGGGGTGAAAATTGCTCTGCTGGAGCACTACAGGTCTCAGAAGAGAAGGAGTCACATTTGGCTTTTTGAAAGCAAATTTTGCTCTGGGGGCATGTCGCATTTAGGAAGCCCCTATGGTGCCAGAACAGCAAAAAAAAACACATGGCATACCATTTTGGAAACTACACCCCTCGGGGAACGTAACAAGGGGTAATGTGAACCTTAATACCCTACAGGTGTTTCACGACTTTTGCATATGTGAACATTTTTTATTTTTTTTTACCTAAAATGCTTGGTTTCCTAAAATTTTTACATTTTTAAAAAGGGTAATAGCAGAAAACAACCCCCAAAATTTGAAGCCCAATTTCTCCCGATTCAGAAAACACCCCATATGGGGGTGAAAAGTGCTCTGCTGGCGCACTACAGGTCTCAGAAGAGAAGGAGTCACATTTGGCTTTTTGAAAGCAAATTTTGCTCTGGGGGCATGTCGTATTTAGGAAGCCCCTATGGTGCCAGAACAGCAAAAAAAAAACACATGGCATACCATTTTGGAAACTACACCCCTCGGGGAACGTAACAAGGGGTAATGTGAACCTTAATACCCTACAGGTGTTTCACGACTTTTGCATATGTGAACATTTTTTATTTTTTTTTACCTAAAATGCTTGGTTTCCCAAAATTTTTACATTTTTAAAAAGGGTAATAGCAGAAAACACCCCCCAAAATTTGAAGCCCAGTTTCTCCCGATTCAGAAAACACCCCATATGGGGGTGAAAAGTGCTCTGCTGGCACACTACAGGTCTCAGAAGAGAAGGAGTCACGTTTGGCTTTTTGAAAGCAAATTTTGCTCTGGGGGCATGCCGCATTTAGGAAGCCCCTATGGTGCCAGAACAGCAAAAACACACACATGGCATACAATTTTGGAAACTAGACTCCTCAGGGAACGTAACAAGGGGTAAAGTGAACCTTAATACCCCACAGGTGTTTCACGACTTTAGCATATGTAAAAAAAAATATATTTTTTTTACCTAAAATGCTTGGTTTCCCAAAAATTTTACATTTTTAAAAAGTGTAATAGCAGAAAATACCCCCCAAAATTTGAAACCCAATTTCTCCCGATTCAGAAAACACCCCATATGGGGGTGAAAATTGCTCTGCTGGAGCACTACAGGTCTCAGAAGAGAAGGAGTCACATTTGGCTTTTTGAAAGCAAATTTTGCTCTGGGGGCATGTCGCATTTAGGAAGCCCCTATGGTGCCAGAACAGCAAAAAAAAACACATGGCATACCATTTTGGAAACTACACCCCTCGGGGAACGTAACAAGGGGTAATGTGAACCTTAATACCCTACAGGTGTTTCACGACTTTTGCATATGTGAACATTTTTTATTTTTTTTTACCTAAAATGCTTGGTTTCCCAAAATTTTTACATTTTTAAAAAGGGTAATAGCAGAAAACAACCCCCAAAATTTGAAGCCCAATTTCTCCCGATTCAGAAAACACCCCATATGGGGGTGAAAAGTGCTCTGCTGGCGCACTACAGGTCTCAGAAGAGAAGGAGTCACATTTGGCTTTTTGAAAGCAAATTTTGCTCTGGGGGCATGTCGCATTTAGGAAGCCCCTATGGTGCCAGAACAGCAAAAAAAAAAACACATGGCATACCATTTTGGAAACTACACCCCTCGGGGAACGTAACAAGGGGTAATGTGAACCTTAATACCCTACAGGTGTTTCACGACTTTTGCATATGTGAACATTTTTTATTTTTTTTTACCTAAAATGCTTGGTTTCCCAAAATTTTTACATTTTTAAAAAGGGTAATAGCAGAAAACACCCCCCAAAATTTGAAGCCCAATTTCTCCCGATTCAGAAAACACCCCATATGGGGGTGAAAAGTGCTCTGCTGGCACACTACAGGTCTCAGAAGAGAAGGAGTCACGTTTGGCTTTTTGAAAGCAAATTTTGCTCTGGGGGCATGCCGCATTTAGGAAGCCCCTATGGTGCCAGGACAGCAAAAGAAAAAAACACATGGCATACCATTTTGGAAACTAGACCCCTCGGGGAACGTAACAAGGGGTTAAGTGAACCTTTATACCCCACAGGTGTTTTATGACTTTTGTATATGTAAAAAAAAAATTTTTTTTTTTACCTAAAATGCTTGTTTTCCCAAAAATTTTACATTTTTAAAAAGGGTAATAGCAAAAAATACCCCACAAAATTTGAAGCCCAATTTCTCCCGAGTACGGCGATACACCATATGTGGCCCTAAACTGTTGCCTTGAAATACGACAGGGCTCCAAAGTGAGAGTGCCATGCGCATTTGAGGCCTAAATTAGGGATTGCATAGGGGTGGACATAGGGGTATTCTACGCCAGTGATTCCCAAACAGGGGGCCTCCAGCTGTTGTAAAACTCCCAGCATGCCTAGACAGTCAACGGCTATCTGGCAATACTGGGAGTAGTTGTTTTGCAACAGCTGGAGGCTCCGTTCTGGAAACAGTGGCGTACCAGACGTTTTTCATTTTTATTGGGGAGGGGAGGGGGGCTGTGTAGGGGTATGTATATATGTAGTGTTTTTTTACTTTTTATTTTATTTTGTGTTAGTGTAGTGTAGTGTTTTTAGGGTACAGTCACACGAGCGGGGGTTCACAGTAGTTTCTCGCTGGCAGTTTGAGCTGCGGCAGAAAATTTGACGCAGCTCAAACTTGCAGCCGGATACTTACTGTAATCCTCCGCCCATGTGAGTGTACCCTGTACGTTCACATTGGGGGGGGGGACATCCAGCTGTTGCAAAACTACAACTCCCAGCATGGACGGTCTATCAGTGCATGCTGGGAGTTGTAGTTTTGCAACCGCTGGAGGCTCCGTTTTGGAAACAGTGACGTACCAGACGTTTTTCATTTTTATTGGGGAGGGGAGGGGGGCTGTGTAGGGGTATGTGTATATGTAGTGTTTTTTACTTTTTATTTTATTTTGTGTTAGTGTAGTGTAGTGTTTTTAGGGTACAGTCGCACGGGCGGGGGTTCACAGTAGTTTCTCGCTGGCAGTTTGAGCTGCGACAGAAAATTTGCCACAGCTCAAACTTGCAGCCGGATACTTACTGTAATCCTCCGCCCATGTGAGTGTACCCTGTACATTCACATTGGGGGGGGGGGGACATCCAGCTGTTGCAAAACTACAACTCCCAGCATGTACGGTCTATCAGTGCATGCTGGGAGTTGTAGTTTTGCAACAGCTGGAGACACACAGGTTGTGAAACACCGAGTTTGGTAACAAACTCAGTGATTTGCAACCAGTGTGCCTTCAGCTGTTGCAAAAGCTACAACCCCCAGCATGTACGGACAGCGGAAGGGCATGCTGGGTCTTGTAGTTATGCAACAGCCGGAGGCATACTACATTGGCTGGGGATGCTGGGGATTGTAGTTATGCAACAGCTGGAGACACACTGGTTTACTACTTAACTCAGTGTGCCTTCAGCTGTTGCAAAACTACAACTCTCAGCAGTCACCGACAGCCAACGGGCATGCTGGGAGTTGTAGTTATGCAACCACCAGATGCACCACTACAACTCCCAGCATGCACTTTAGCTGATTGTGCAAGCTGGGAGTTGTAGTTACACAACAGCTGAAGGTACACTTTTACATAGAAAGAATGTGCCTTCAGCTGTTGCAAAACTACAAGTCCCAGCATGCCCATAAGGGCATGCTGGGAGTTGTGGTGGTCTGCCTCCTGCTGTTGCATAACTACAGCTCCCAGCATGCCCTTGTTGCATGCTGGGAGCTGTTGCTAAGCAACAGCAGGAGGCTGTCACTCACCTCCAACGATCCAGCAGCACAGGTCAGTCCCTCGTCGTCTCCGCCGCCGCCGCTGCTCCTGGGGCCCCGATCCCAACAGGGACGCCGGGGATCGGGGTCCCCAGCACCGGGGGTCATCTTCCCGCACCCGCTCACGTCCTCCGGAAGAGGGGCGGAGCGGGTTGCGGGAGTGACACCCGCAGCAGGCGCCCTGATTGGTCGGCCGGTAATCCGGCCGACGAATCAGGGCGATTGTGAGGTGGCACCAGTGCCACCTCACCCCTGCAGGCTCTGGCTGTTCGGGGCCGTCTCTGACGGCCCCGATCAGCCAGTAATTCCGGGTCATCGGGTCACTGGAGACCCGATTGACCCGGAATCTGCCGCAGATCGCTGGACTGAATTGTCCAGCGATCTGCGGCAATCGCCGACATGGGGGGACATAATGACCCCCCTGGGCGATATGCCGGGATGCCTGCTGAACGATTTCAGCAGGCATCCGGCTCCGGCTCCCCTCCGGCTAGCGGTGGGGGCCGGAAATGCTCAGGGCGTATCCATACGCCCTCGGTCCTTAAGGACTTGGAAACGGGGGCGTATGGATACGCCCTATGTCCTTAAGGGGTTAAATGAGTACTCCAGAGCAAAACATCTTATCCCCTATCAAAAGGATAGGGGATAAGATGTTAGATCGCGGGGGTTCCACTGCTGGGGACTCCCTTGATCGCCGACACGGCACCAGGTCATCTGTGCACAGAGCATACTTTGCTCCGTGCTGAACGACTGGCGACTACAGCCGCCATGCCCCCTCCATTCAGGTCTATGGGAGGAGGCGTGATGGCTACATACACATTAATGGAGGGGGCGTGGCGTGATGTCACAAACACTGGAGCTCCATTGCGGGGATCCCCAGCGGCGGGACCCCCGCGATCTAACATTTTATCCCCTATCCTTTTGATAGGGGATAAGATGTTTTGCACCAGAGTACCCTTTAACCCCTTAAGGACTCAGGGTTTTTCCATTTTTGCATTTCAATTTTTCCTCATCACTTTCTAAAAATCATAACACTTTCAATTTTGCACAAAAAATTCCATATTATGGCTTATATTTTTGCGCCACCAAATCTACTTTGCAAGGACATTAGTAATTTTACCAAAATATCCTTGGCAAAGCGGAAAAATAACTTGTGTGACAAAATTGAAGAAAAAATGCCATTTTGTAACTTTTGGGGGCTTCCATTTCTACATAGTGCATTTTTCGGTAAAAATGACATCTTATCTCTATTCTGTAGTTCCATATGGTTAAAATTATACCCTACTTGTATATGTTTGATTTTATATTACTTCCCAAAAAATCATAACTACATGCTGGAAAACTTATACATTTAAAATTGTCATATTCTGACCCCTCTAACCTTTTTATTTTTCCGCATACGGGCTGCTATGAGGGCTTATTTTTTGTTCCCTGATCTGAAGTTTTTATTGGTATAATTTTTATATTGATTGGACTTTTTGATCACTTTTTATGAATTTTTTCATGATATAAAAAGTGACCAAAATACACTATTTTGGACTTTGGAATTATCTTTGCGCATACGCCATTGACTGTGCGGTTTAATTAACAATATATTTTTATAGTTTGGACATTTCCGCACGCAGCAATACCACATATGTTTATTTTTATTTACACATTTTGGGGGAAAAGGGGGGTGAGTCTTACTTTTATTAGGGAAAGGGTTAAATAACCCTTATTAACTTTTTTCCACACTTTTTTTTTTTTGTGCAGTATAATACCCCCCCCCCCCCCCCCCTTAGTGGCTATTAGACTGAACATACTGATCTCATACACAGATCATTGCCGATCAGCTCAACTGAGCTTCCAGGAAGCTTTTACTTTCATTTTAGATGTAGCGATCAACACACATCTAAAGGGTTAATAGTGCGTGGCACAGCGATCGGTGACACACGCTATCAGCCCAGGGTTCCGGCTGTCATTAGCCGCCGGGACCGACCTGATATGACCCCGCGTTATATACCGGGACCGGGCGCAGACATACAGGTATGCCCTGTGTCCTTAAGAGGTTAAGCATCTTGGGCATAGAGTTCACCAGAGCTTCACAGATTGCCTTTTCCACTGTTTCTTGAAGATATCATGTTACTGATGGATGTTGAGACCTTGTACTTCTTCACCTTTTGTTTGAGGATGCCTGACAGATGCTCAATAGGGTTTAGGTCTGGAGACATGCTTGGCCAGTGCATCACTTCCTCAGTTCTTTAGCAAGGAAGTTGTCATCTTGGAGATGTGTTTGGGGTCATTATCATGTTAGATTTCTGCTCTGTGGTGCAGACTCCAAAGTGAGTGGATCAGGCTCTGCCTCAGTATGTCACAGTACATATTGGCATTTATGTTGCCCTTAATAAACTGTAGCCCCCTAGCGCCAGCAGCACTCATGCAGCCTCAGACTATTACTGTAGGTAAGACACACAAGCTTGACACAATCTGAACCAAATGAAACAAGTATTGTAGTGCTTTTTTTATTATCCCATTGTGCCTAGGCTGTATAAAGTAAAATAACAAACTTTAACTCACCTTCCACTGCTCCCTCATTGCTTTAAGTTAAAGGGGTACTCCGCTGCTCAGCATTCAGAACAAAATGTTCTGAATGCTTAGAGCTAGCAGGGGGGCTCATGACGTCATGGCCCCACCCCCTCATGACGTCACATCATGCCCCTCAATGCATGTCTATGTGAAGGACGTGATGGCCACCACATCCCCTCCCATGGACATGCATTGAGGGGTGGGGCCATTATGTCACGATTCCCCCTCCCCCACTGGCTTTAAGTGTTCAGAATATCCAGTAATCCATGTCCTTTGCTTGTCTTCAGCAAACTGTTTGTGCGTTTTCTTGTGCATCATCTACAGTAGTGCAAAAAAGTATTTAGTCAGCCACCAATTGTACAAGTTCTCCCACTTAAAAAGATGAGTGAGGCCTGAAATTTTCATCATAGGTATATCTCAACTATGAGAGACATAATGAGAAAAAAAAATCATAAAATCACATTGTCTGATTTTTTAAAGAATTTTTTTTTGCAAATTATCGTGGAAAATAAGCACAATTGGTGGCTGACTAAATACTTTTTTGCCCCACTGCAAAGACCATAATACCTAGAGATACTTTGAGTCTTTAAGACATGTTTTTCAACTAAAAGTTATGTATCATATCTGCAATGGGGGAGATTTATCAAAACCTATGCAGCAAAAAAGCTAACCAGTTGCCCATAGCAACCAATCAGATTGCCTTTTTTTTTATTTTTAGAGCCCTTTTTAAAAATAAAAGAAGTGATCAGATTAGTTGCTATAGACACCTGGTTAACTATTTCTCTGCACAGGTTTTGATAAATCTCCCCAAATGTGTATAGATAGATTGATGGTTAAATATATAGATTTTTTTTTAAATGTTATTTGTATATGTGGTGTCCCGGTACTGTATTGTATACCGTACCTTGTGTGGTGGTCCCCAAAGTCAGAGTTACTTCGTTCCAGTAGCATCCTCCTAGTGGGATAGCCCTAGTCGCCTCTTCCTTGTTCAATTCTGTGATGTTTACATGTATAAATAATTGTATATTTAATTATCTATATAGTATCAAACGACCTTAGGTCACACGACTCATGTTAATTCTAGTAAGGTGTGTTGAAGGACCTTTGGAGGTTCTCATGTGTGGTCACATGGTTAGACCATAATTCCTTGTAAAGTGAATGACAGATGGTATGGACCTGTGAGCTTAAGGCCAGCCCCTACCCATATAAGGGAGCTGCAACCAATGATCGCTCTCTTGGGTTTGGACAAGTGGAGAGAAAAGTTATCCGTGCAACTTACAAAGACAAGCTTAGGCCTGAAGCCTGCCAGCCTCAGCCTGAATCTAATCATGAGTTACATTATCAATCCCTGCTAAAGCTAGTGTGACTGCTGGACCTAAACTCAATCCCCTAAATCCAGCGGAACAACACTTAATTCTTTTTCTGAGCTCAGAACTTACAAGGGCCCAACCAACTGTCAGGATCTTAACAGACTCTGGTAAAAACACTGTTTCTGTTTAATGTTGCATAAAAGCTGCAGTAAAAGTTCCGACAGTTTTCTGAAAACCTCCAGTTGTGGACAATCTTTTATTATACCTCCCTATCGTTCTTGGGAAACAAGCTCCCTTTAGTTACTGCACAGCTACACCCCATATACCCTACATTCCCAGGCTACCACATAGCTTTTTGACATCTTACTAACAGGCTACAGGTGTATGCCTACATCTGTTGCCACCATTAACAGAGTACTCCCCCCATATAAAGAACTGTTTTCATGTGCTGTAAACCACCATCTAAGTGGACGGGACTGTGTGTGTGGTGTTGCGTTCAAGGAGGGCACGCAAAAAGTAAGGGGGGAGGTGAAGATTTATTGGCTGCAAGGATGTGTAAAGTACAAGGTGAATACAGGCTACGATCCTCTGGTCCGGTCAGCGCTGCAAGAGTTAACTCGCTGCCAGAGAAGTGCGTGAAAAAAGCCCACGCTGTGCCACGACCCACCCCTGGGCGTGGCTACCAAGTAAATGTGTCGTAGCCAAAGGGGAATTTAGATTCACTGCTTTTGTTTGCCGGGGGACCAGAAGTCGGGGTTGCACCGATGGCGTCCTTCTGGCCAGCGGCCATTTTGGAGAAGCCCATTATAAAAGGAGCCCTGCACAGCGACCTCTTCAGTCTGCAAGAGGAAGAGATGGAGTGTACAGACATGGCGGTTGCAGCCCAACTATTTCAAGACCTTGCCGACCGTCTGCAGCAGTTATAGTTGGATGCGGAGGGGGCCTGCAATCTTCCCCCACTGCCCAACGATGATGACGACTGGCCGGACACCCCTCCAGGAGAATTTGCTGGGACACCTGGAGCATCTTCACCGGAGAGATTGTCCCCTCACCACCGGACATGGGGTTCGTGGGCTGAGATCCCGACGGAGGAGTCTTCTGTAAGCACTCCACCAGAAGCTGCCTTCTCTTCCTCCTCCAGCCCAGAACCAGAAGTACCCCTGTCTGATTTAAATTTGCCGAGTGCATGACTGCGCTCGCCACGTTTGCCTAAATGGACATTCGGGGATGAACCAGAGTTGATTCAATTTATGCATGATGTTCTTCAACCCCTGCCTGGGAAACCACTCCCACCAATTCCTACAGTGCAGAGAGAAAGGGCCCGTCGAGAAGCCGAAATGGCTGAATTGATGGAGAAACTAAAGGCCCGAAATAGAGAACTTTATGCCCCCAAGCATGTTCATTTGCCTTATGAAGAGAAGATTCGCCATGAGCGGAACACCAAAGAATTGGAAGCACTCTTTATCCGTATGTGGGACTATCCCCGAGAAGCGAAGAAGCCATTGGCACGTCACAGAGCCACAGTGGCCAAGTTGGACAAGGTCAGAGGTTATGGTACCCTCATTGATTGCCACACCAGCTATACCATCCTCGTAAACTGGCGACCTGTACAGAGGCCTTATCTTGACAAGCAGTTCCTTACCCTGGAGGTGGGTGAGATTGTAGAATATACACCTGTCCAGGGCTTGCGAGGAGAGTGGGCAGCCGCAGTCACCAGACCAGCAGCTCCAACCCAGCTTCCATTCCAGTACTTCCCTTCTGAGGATTGGGAGAAGGACCCCTTTCAGTTAAGGCAGAAATGGCCTGCTCCTGTTGCTTCCACTGATGAGCCTACAGAAAAGGAGATTCTACAACAGCAGCCAGATGCTTCTATCTTCAATGATGTACCCAGGCCTACTCCTACTGAGGAGGTTTGGCCTAAACTGCGGGTACCAACAGAAGTGCCCAGGCCTACCTTCTCAAATGTGGTGTGGGACACCAACGTCAATCCCCTGCCCAGTTCTGGAGTCAAGAGGGGCAGGGGTTCTGCAAGAGGAGCTGGACGACTTTGAAAGAGCTTGTTCTAAAGGGTTAACCTTCCTGCTAGATCCTAATTGGATCCTGATTTTGTCTTAGTATTGTCTTCACAGACTTTGGAATTGTTTAAGAAAGCACCTAGCAGAACTTTGCCAAGAAAGTTCAAGTTATTCCTGCAACCATAAGTTAACAGGTGTTGTAGTAGTTGGAAGTAGGTGGCTCTCTCAGCTCCACTGAGAGTAACCTTTCTGTCACCCATCACTAACACCTTCTCAAAGGTCTACTCAGGGTAACCTACCCTTAAGATACCAAGACTGACTCTTCACATAATTCATGTACACATAGTACATCATATAATCACTCTAGTGTAACAACCTCACTATAACTTAATACACTAAACAAAACAAAAATATATCTCACATTCTAAGTGACCAAAGAAACAAAACTTTAATGGATTGTAGCCTATGTCATTATTCAATTCCTGCCTCTGTTATGTACACTAACTCTGTTCTCTTTACGTGTTCAGGATGCTTTTCCTGGCCAGAAGGCGCTCCTGTAAGCCGAAGTATATACACGTATTCATCAAGGTAACCTAGATAAGGTCTATCTGTTGAGTTCTAGGGATAAGTGCGTGTAGCTAATGGACCCTAGTAGCCAGTTACTGGTAGACAGCCACAGGCAAGCCAATATAACTTCAGTGTACTAGACAGATGACAAATATGGCAATAACAATGTCAAGTGAGATGTATAATATGTTATATAATGTTTCTAGTCAGTCAATAGAAAATACAGTAAGTAAAAGTGTTTAGGATTTATCTAATGCTTATAATGTCATTCTGTTACTAAATTCATGATCAATGCAATCCTGTTCGTGAGTTTATCAGTACTCATGTATGTACATCAAAGTATATATAAGGTTTGTTTTAAAAAAATGAAAAAAAAACAATATATAGTAACTTACCAAAAATTTGTCAGAGCTTGCAAGAACTCTCATTATATGCAAAGACTCTCTTGTTAAGTTCATACAGCCTGAATAATGGACATTTGAAAGACTATGCCCAGGACTGTAAAAAAAACAATTTTGCACTTCGTCCCTCTGCCTTAGGGGACAGACATTGAGGCCAACTTATCATAAGTAAGGGGGTTTGTGGTGTCCCGGTACCGTATTGTCTACCATACCTTGTGTGGTGGTTCCCAAAGTCAGAGTTACTTTGTTCCCGTAGCATCCTCCTAGTGGGATAGCCCTAGTCGCCTCTTCCTTGTTCAATTCTGTGATGTTTACATGTATAAATAATTGTATATTTAATTATCTATATAGTGTCGCAGGACCTTAGGTCACGTGACTCATGTAAATTCTAGTAAGGTGTGTTGAAGGTCCTTTGGAGGTCTCATGTGTGGTCACATGGTTAGACCATAATTCCTTGTAAAGTGAATGACAGATGGTATGGACAAGTGAGCTTAAGGCCAGCCCATACCCATATAAGGGAGCTGCAACCAATGATCGCTCTCTTGGGTTCCGGACTAGTGGAGAGAGAAGTAATCCCTGTAATTTACAAAGACCAGCTTAGGCCTGAAGCCTGCTAGCCTCAGCCTGAATCTAATCGTGAGTTACAATATCAATCCCCGCTGAAGCTAGTGTGACTGCTGGACCCAAAGTCAATCCCCTAAATCCAGCGGAACAGCACTTATTCCTTTTCTAGGCTCACAACTCACGAGGTTCCAACCAACTGTCAGGATCTTAACAGACTCTGGTACAAAGACTATTTAACCCCTTAACGACGCAGGACTTATATTTACGTCCTGCGCCGGCTCCCGCAATATGAAGCGGGATCGCGCCGCGATCCCGCATCAAATCGCGTTGGTCCCAGCACTCATCAACGGCCCGGGACCCGCAGCTAATACCGCACATCAACGATCGCGGCGATGTGCAGTATTAACCCTTTAGAAGCGGCGGCTTCTAAAGTGAAAGTGACCCGGCTGCTTAGTCGGGCTGTTTGGGAGCGCCGCGGTGAAATCGCGGCGTCCCGAACAGCTTAAAGGACACCGGAACGGCAAGGCGCAAAAAATGAGTCCTCGTACCCCCCTGTACGTGGAAAAATAAAAAAGTTATAGGGGTCAGAAGATGACATTTTTAAACGTATACATTTTCCTGCATGTAGTGAGGATTTTTTTACAGGAGTACTACAAAATCAAACCTATATAAATAGGGTATCATTTTAACTGTATGGACCTACAGAATAATGATAAGGTGTAAATTTTACCGAAATATGCACTGCGTAGAAACCGAAGCCCCCAAAAGTTACAAAATGGTGTTTTTTCTTCGATTTTGTCGCACAATGATTTTTTTTCCATTTCGCCGTGAATTTTTGGGTAAAATGACTAATGTCACTGCAAAGTAAAAAAAAAAGCCATAACATGGATTTTTAGGTGGAAAATTGAAAGGGTTATGATTTTTACAAGCTAAGGAGGAAAAAACAAAAGTGCAAAAACTGAAAAACCCTGAGTCCTTAAGGGGTTAAAGTTGCATAAAAGCTGCAGTAAAAGTTCCGACAGTTTTCTGAAAACCTTCGATTGTGGACTATCATTTATTATACCTCCCTATCGTTCTTGGGACGGGTGGCGATAGGACAAGCATATACAGAGGAGCCCACACCCTGGCATCATGAGTGATAAGGGTTAAACAAGCACCCTTTAGTTACCGCACACCTACACCCCATATACCCTACATCCCCAGGCCATCACATATAGTTTTAACAAGTTTTGACATGTGTTTTATTAACCTGCCACCTTTTTTTAATCCCGACCCCTTTTTGTAAAACACACTGTATACAGTCTTGACATATATTTGCAATCTAATGAAGGAAGATTGACCTTTTGAAATGCGTCAGTGCCCACTGTACGTAACTTATTTTTTCATGTGTAAATAACCTCATTAATACTTGAACAATATCTAAGAGTCCAAAGAATATATCCATACAAGTAGCGCCATTTTCAGAGCAATTTTCTTCCCACCCTTCATTTCTTCACAAATATGTCATGTGTCCACATATTCATGTTACATATTGCAAACTGTTAAAAGCTTTGCTAACAACATGCTGTACGGTGCTAAACAGAGACATTTTCACTTGGCAAATTAAAAAGCCTGGTCAAGAAAATAAACGTCTATCCACTAAGTAGACATTTACTAAATAGAGCTACTTCAATAAACTAACAAAGAAAAAAAAGCAAGAAAGGAAAGACAGGTGAACTTACAAAGGCTAGTATTGTTTATTGATTAAATTAAGAATTAGGTTAAACATTTTAATATGAGTATTGCAGGCATTTATTGCATAACATAACCTTCTGTAGGCTTATACTGTATTTAAACGGGTACTTCGGTGGAAAATTTAAAAATCTTAATCCTTCCAGTACTTATCAGCTGCTGTATACTACAGAGAAAGTTGTGTAGTTCTTTCCAGTCTGACTACAGTGCTTTCTGCTGACACCTCTGTCCGTTTCATGAACTATCCAGCTTACCAGGTATTTCAGTGACTAAATAAGATCATAGGAGCACTGAATGTTTTTATGTAAGTAAAGGAACACTTGAATCACATACTTTATGAGGTTAGGTGGGGGGTTATGTCCACGCTATTTTATACAAATCTATGCTTTTAAAAAGAAGCTATGAAGCAGCTGATATGTTCTGCACCAATTAAGGCAGTTTACGCATTGATGTATTCTCTATGTTTTTTTTAATAATCTCTTTGAGAAGAGAAGTTGGAGTTTGAACCATTGAATTACTGACTGGCTGTACGCTAAAGATGAAATATGTTCTAAAAAGTACATTGACCAAGCTGCTGCTAAATGACTTTAGTCTTAGTCACATCAACATGCAGTTCCTCAAGACTAGGGAGTCGGTAGCGTAAGAGAGAAGTGGTCATCGGTGTAGAGTTACCAGTATGGAAGAGGATGAAATGGGTTGGGTTCACGGAACATTGGGTAGGAGAAAAGACCATATGGAAACTGTCAGATTTCTATTTGCATTCAAAATGTTTTAAACAATAAATACATGGTTAAAAAAATGATTGTAAACATTATTATTGCCTAGACGCTGCTTTCATGAGATCCAGTACAAATGTAACCAGAAATGCCACAACAACCTATAGCAACAACAGCAACTGCAACATATACAGTGGGGCAAAAAAGTATTTAGTCAGCCACCAATTGTGCAAATTCTCTCACTTAAAAAGATGAGAGAGGCCTGTAATTTTCATCATAGGTACCTCAACTATGAGAGACATAATGAAAAAAAAAATCACTATCTCATTTTTAAAGAATTTATTTGCAAATTATGGTGGGAAACAAGTATCTGGTCACCTACATACAAGAAAGATTTCTGGCTCTCACAGACCTGTAACTTCTTCTTTAAGAGTCTCCTCTGTCCTCCACTTGTTACCTGTATTAATGGCACCTGTCTGAACTTGTTATCAGTATAAAAGACACCTGTCCACAACCTCAAGCAATCCACTCCAAACTCCACTATGGCCAAGACCAAAGAGCTGTCGAAAGACACCAGAAACAAAATTGCAGTCCTGCACCAGGCTGGGAAGACTGAATCTGCAATAGGCAAGCAGCTTGGTGAGAAAAAAACAACTGTGGGAGCAATTATTAAAAAATGGAAGACATACAAGACCACATAATCACAAAAGGATCACAAGAACGGGGAGCAGAAATCCCAGAACCACACAGGGGGACCTAGTGAATGAACTGCAGAGAGCTTGGACCAAAGTAACAAAGGCTACCATCAGTAACACACTACGCCGCCAGGGACTTAAATCATGCAGTGCCAGATGTGTCCCCCTGGTTTACTCCTTAATGACACAGGACATATATTTACATACTGTGCCGGCTCCCGCGATATAATGCAGGGTCACTCGGTGACCCCACGTCATATCGGGTCGGTCCTGGTGGCCATCAACCCGCGGCTAATACGGAACATCTCAGATCGCGGTGATGCCCTGTATTAACCCTTCAGATTTGTCGATCAAAGTTGACCACCGCATCTGAAGTGAAACCAAAAGCTTCCCGTCAGTTCAGTTGGGTTGTTCGGGACCGCGGCAGTGAAATCACGGCATCCCGAACAGCTTGCAGGACACCAGGATGATCCCTACCTGCCTCCTGCATGTCCGATTGCCGAATGACTGCTACATGCCTCAGATCCAGGCAGGAGCAGTCGAGCGGCGATAACACTGATCAATGCCACGTTAATGCATGGCAGTGAACAGTGTAAGAGATCAGTGTGTGCAATGTTATAGTCCCCTATGGGGGCTTTAACATTGCAAAAAAAAAAAGTGAAAAAAGTGTTAATAAATGCGATTTAACCCCTTCCCTAATAAAAGTCAGAATCACCCCCCTTTTCCCATTAAAAAAAACTATGTAAATAAAAATTAAATATAAACATATGTGGTATCGCTGCATGCATAAATGTCCAAACTATAAAAATATATCCTTAATTAAACCGCACGGTCAATGGGGTAGACGTAAAAAAATTCTAAAGTCCAAAATAGCGTATTTTTGGTAACTTTTCATACCATAAAAAATTTATAAAAAGCGATAATAAAGTCCAATCAAAACAAAAAATGGTACCAATGAAAACTTCAGATCACATTGCAAAAAATGAGGAAAAATGAAAAAGTTAAAGGGGTCAGAAGATGACATTTTTAAACGTATACATTTTCTTGCATGTAGTTATGATTTCTTCCAGAAGTATGACAAAATCAAACCTATATAAGTAGGGTATCATTTTAACCGTATGGACCTACAGAATAATGATAAGGTGTTATTTTTACCGAAAAATGCACTGCGTAAAAACGGAAGCCCCCAAAATTTACTAAATGGCATTTTTTCTTCAATTTTGTCGCACAATAATTTTTTTCCCGTTTTGCCTTGGATTTTTGGGTAAAATTACTAATGTTACTGCAGAGTAGAATTGGTGGTGCAAAAAAATAAGCCCTAATATGGATTGCTAGGAGGGAAATTGAAAGGGTTACAATTTTTTTAATGTAAGGAGGAAAAAACGAAAATGCAAAAACTGAAAAATGCTGAGTCCTTAAGGGTTAAACCAGTACATGTCCTGGCCCCTCTGAAGTTTGCTAGAGAGCCTTTGGATGATACAGAACAGGATTGAGAGAATGTCATATTGTCAGATGAAACCAAAGTAGAACTCTTTGATAAAAACTCATCTTGTGGTTGCAGGAGAAATAATGCTGAGTTGCATCCAAAGAACACCATACCTACTGTAAAAATGGAGGTGGAAACATCATGCTTTGGGGTTGTTTTTCTGGAAAGGGACCAGGACGGCTGATCCGTGTAAAGGAAAGAAAGAATGGGAATGAATGAAACCTTCTTCCATCAGCAAGAACATTGAAGATGAAACATAGCTGGGTCTTTCAGCATGACAATGATTCCAAACAGACCACCCAGGAAACAAAGGAGTTGCTTCTTAAGAAGCATTTCAAGGTCCTGATGTGACTTAGCCAGCAACCCCATAGAAATCCTTTGGAGGGAGTTGAAAGTCTGTGTTGCCCAGCGACAGCACCAATACATCACTGCTTTAGAGGAAATCTGCATGGAGGAATGAGCCAAAATACCAGCAACAGTGTGTGAAAACCTTGTGAAGACTTACAGAAAACGTCTGACCAACAAAGGGTATATAACAAAGTATTGGGATGAACTTTTGTTATTGACCAAATACCAAATTTTTCACCCTAATTTGCAAATAAATTCTTTAAAAATCAGACAAGGGACAGCATTTATCATTGTAGGTGTAAGTGAAGTATTTTTCTACACCTTTTTGTTTTGTGTGCTGGTAATGTGTTGGAGCACCAAATTTATTAACCCCTTGGGGACCAAGCCCATTTTGACCATAAGGACAAGAGCATTTTTTGCAATTCTGACCACTGTCACTTTAAGCATTAATAACTCTGGGATGCTTGTACTAATGAATTTGATTCAGAGATTGTTTTTTCATGACATATTCTACTTTATGTTGGTGGTAAATTTTCTTCGATACTTGCATCATTTCTTGGTGAAAAATTCAAAAATTTCATGAAAAATTTGAAAATTTAGCACTTTTATAACTTTGAAGCTCTCTGCTTGTAAGGAAAATAGACATACCAAATAAATTATATTTTGATTCACATATACAATATGTCTACTTTATGTTTGCATCATAAAGTTGACATGCTTTTACTTTTTGAAGACATCAGAGAGCTTCAAAGTTCAGCAGCAATTTTCCAATTTTTCAAATACATTTCAAAATCTGAAATTTTCAGGGACCAGTTCAGTTTTGACGTGAATTTGAGGGTCTTTATGTTAGAAATATCCCATAATGGACCAACGTATATATATATATATATATATATATATATATATATATATATATATATATATCTATATACAGTCATGGCCGTAAATGTTGGCACCATTGAATTTTTTCAAGAAAAGGAAGCATTTCTCACAGAAAAGGATTGCAGTAACATATGTTTTGCTATACACATGTTTATTCCCCTTGTGTGTATTGGAATTAAACCAAAAAAGGGAGGAAAAAAAGCAAATTGGACATAATTTTACACCAAACTCCAAAAATGGGCTGGACAAAATTATTGGCACCCTTAACTTAATATTTGGTTGCACACCCTTTGGAAAAATAACTGAAATCAGTTGCTTCCTATAACGATCAATAAGCTTCTTACACCTCTCAGCCGGAATGTTGGAATACTCTTCCTATGCAAACTGCTCGAGGTCCCCCTTATTGGAAGGGTGCCTTCCCTATCAGTGCTTCTAGGCAGGATATGTGCTTGAGCTGAATAGCTGCTGTTCTTCTGTGCAACATACTGCTCTCTGATTCTCTCTATAATAGAACACTGTAAACACTGACTGGGAGGTGGATCACTGCAGTAAGAATGCTTTTCTATGACAGACAAACTGCTCTCTGTTCAACAGAACGTTAACTTGACTATGAGGTAAATCGTTGCTGGAAAAAGCTTTTCTGTGTAACACACAGGGCTGTCTGTCCCTATCTATCTCTTTGCAGTGAAAGGATGAAGTGACTAGCCGCAATATGGCTGCCGATTAAATAGGGCTGTGACATCACAGGGGTTACTGGCTGCTGATAGGCTGCATCCTGCATGTGATTCCGGGTCATCCCGCTTACTCTTGTTCCTGCCTTCCCAGTATTCCTTGCCCATTGTCCTCACATGTGGATCTGTCATTTTTGATGCCCTGGAGCCTGGACTGCACTAAATGGAGATTAAAGGGGTACTCCAGGCCCCGAGACATCTTATCCGCTATCCAAAGGATAGGGGATAAGATGTCTGATTGCGGGGGTCCTGCCGCTGGGGACCCACGCAATCTAACATGCAGCATTCCCCCTCCCATATACTTGCATTGAGGGGGCGGGGTGTGATGTCACACGGGGGCAGAGTCGTGACGTCACGATATTCTGTCCCCGTGGTCGGGAGGCAAAAGACTGAGAACCTCCAGTGCTTCCGGCAGTACTTACAAGTGGGTGCTCCATGCTAGACAATCAGACATCTTATCCCCTATCCTTTGGATAAAATGTCTTGGGGCCGGAGTACCCCTTTAATGAAGCGATTTGCGCGATAGAATCGTGATGATATTCGCTTCCGTAGCAAAACAAATTTTTTCTATAATTCGTATTGAATTTGGATATGTCAGATTCGATTCGCTCATCTCTATATGAAACACATTCTGATGTCAAAATGCATCTCAAAATGGAATTATTATGAGTGCAATAAAAAGGATGAACAAATGAGCTAAATGTTGTCTTTCACAAAAACAATAAAAATACAAAATCAGCATCTTACATTTTACTGTGATTTCTACTTTCCAGATTGGGGAAAACAGTTTTTAACACACGGCAGGAATCTTTTCTAAAGCTAGGTCAAAATAAAACTTTTTTCTTTGGCAATATGCCAGGCTTCAATTTGAAGACATCACTGAAGCAAAGGACAGATGTCTGTAGGGATTGTCAGCTTTAAAATAAAAAAAGACGTATGAACAGCAATTCAAGAGTAAAATTACACGCATCTGCAAATTTTCCAAGTGTGTTTCTGTATAAATAAAATGAATGCAATATTTAAAGCCCATGGTACACTGATTTAATGAATTCATATTTTAATACATTTGTGAATTTTATGACTTATTAACTAAATAAATATAGTAACTTTATTCTAGTCTGGTTCTATTTTAGACTTATTGAAAGGTTATTACTTTACAGCAATTTTTTTTTTCACGCATAATTAGTTAACTCTGGTGTGGATGTGCCTTTGGCCAATAAGGACATATAAATGTCCTAAATGTTTGTTCCCAGCTCTGTATTAAATAACCTGAAATAATGGAGCCTTTAGAAATGGAGCAAACAAGCACCCGAAATGCCAACCACTGAGTAAGACTAGATATTGTGAGCATGTCATAATATTATAAAAAATAAAAAATAAATGTTTGTAATGATATACGGTATATATATATATATATATATATATATATATATATATATATATATATATATATATGTATATATATATATATATATATATATATATATATATATATATATATATATAACAAATAAGAAGTTTTTACCTGCAACCTATTGCCCAACCTTGTTCTTTCCTTCATATACATATATATATATATATATATATATATATATATATATATATATATACATATACATATACATATATATATATATATATATATATATATATACATATACATATATATATATATATATATATATATATATATATATTGTATATATTTTTTTATGGTCTTTATATCATTGATTTAAATCAATAACTTTATATTACATCCAATAAATGTATTTAATTCGGTACAATGCTGTATAATATCTCTAAAGAAAATATTATAGATAAGGATAACTATTTTTGTTAACAAAAAATTGCACATACGGTAAATACATTTTTTCCCCGTTTTTCATTTCAAACTTGTTTTCCATGACAAGATAGTCGTGCGGAGACAAGTGTGTCTCATTTATTTGTCATTCCCTGGCACAACTGCTTCTATTGTTACAGAATAATATCCAAATCATTCTCCAGACCTTCTTGGCCATATGTTGCACAACAAAATTGAAAATCTCAGAAAAACATCAAAACTAGCAAGTGACATTGATTGTCAGGAAATGTCACTTTGAAATCAGTCACGGTAGAAACAATACCCATAGGATGAGAACTTTACGAACATCTTGTTAAATTCTATGGACTGCATGAAAAGAAGACATATTGTAATTATGATTATAACTAAGTATGAAAGAACATGGATTTACATTGCACGCCCTTGCAAAATTGTTAAAGACCCTATTTTACATTAATTAATCATTTTTTTATTTCTGATCCATATAAAAACTTTTTTATGAAATACAGTTAGTGTGGTATACTGCTGAAGGTTTCTCCCACTGTCCGTATTCTATTCTACAGATGATCTTAACTTTTTCAATATTTTATTTTAAAAAACAAATTTTGGGAGTGAATGTCGAAAAGAGAAAGAACGCAAGAAGAACAATTCTTATAATAAATATTCTAAAATATCCTATTTTATGCAGACCGCTCAGTGAGATAGTCCCAGTCAGATTTCAGGATCTTTTTTAGGATGTGTGCAACATTTCTTGCTCAGTGAACTGACATTCAAAACTTGCACCAAGTTGCTACTGATTTAACCCCTTAAGGACTGAGCCCTTTTTCACCTTAAGACTGAGCCCTTTTTTTGTAATTCTGACCACTGTCACTTTATGCATAAAAAACTCTGGGATGCTTTAACAGTTTATTCTGATTCGTTGACTGTTTTTGTGACATATTCTACTTCAATACAGTGGTAAATTTTCGTCGTTACTTGCATTCTTTCTTGGTGAAAAACTCCCCAAATTTCCTGCACATTTTGAAAATGTTGTATTTTTCTAACTTTGAAACTCTCTGCTTGTAATGAAAATGGATATTCCAAATACATTATATATTGATTCACTTATACAATATGTTTTCTTTATGGTTGCATCATAAAGTTGACATGTTATTACTTTTGGAAGACATTAGAGGGCTTCAAAGTTCAGCAGCAATTTTCCAATTTTTCTAGATTTCAAAATCAGAATTTTTCAAAGACCAGTTCAGTTTTGAAGTGGATTTGAAGGGCCTTCACATTAGAAACACCCCATAAATTACCCCATTATAGAAACTGCACCCCTCAATGTATTCAAAATGACATGCAGAAAGTTTGTGAATCCTTTAGGTGTTTCAAAGGAATAGCAAAATCTTTATTTTTTACACTCGCTTGTTCTTGCAGAGCCATTTTTTTTATTTTTACAAGGGGTAAAAGGAGAGAATCCCCCCATTTCCCCACCATTTCTCTTGAGTAAGGAAATACCTTATCTGTGGATGTAAAGTTTTCAGTGGGTATACTAGAGGACTCAGAAGGGAAGGAGCGACAATGGTATTTTGGAGAGTGAGTTTTTCTGAAATGTTTTTTTGGGGGGCATGTCACATTTAGGAAGCCTCTATGGTGCCAGAACAGCAAAAAAAAAAAAAAAAAAATAATACATATGGCATACTATTTTGGATACTACACCCCTCAAGGAACGTAAAAAGGGGTACAGGGAGCCTTAACACCCCACAGGTGCTTGATGACTTTTCCTTAAAGTCGGATGTGTAAATGAAAATGTTGGTTTTCACAAAAATGCTGTATTTTCCCCCAAATTTAAAATTTTTACAAAGGGTAATAGGAGAAAATGCCCCCCAAAATTTGTAACCCCATGTGTGGACGTCAAGTGCTCTGCTGGCGCACTACAATGCTCAAAAGAGAAGGAGCCACATTTGGCTTTTGGAAAGCAAATTTTGCTGAAATGGTTTTTGGGGGGCATGTAGCATTTAGGAAGCCCCTATGGTGCCAGAACAGGAAAAAATCTACCACATGGCATACTATTTTGGAATCTTCACCCCTTGAGGAATGTAACAAGGGGTACAGTGAGCCTTAACACCCCACAGGTGTTTGACGACTTTTCGTTAAAATTGGATGCGTAAATGAGAACTAAAACTTCACTAAAATGCAGTTTTTTCCCAATTTTTACATTTTTACAAGAGGTGATAGGAGAAAATGCCCCACAAAATGTGTAACCCCATTTCTTCTGAGTATGAAAATACCCCACGTGTGAATGTTAAGTGCTCTTCTGCCGCACTACAATGCTCAGAAGAGAAGGAGCGTCATTGGGCTTTTGGAGAGAGAATTTGTTTGGAATGGAAGTCAGGGGCCATGCAGTGCCAGAACAGTGGACCCCCTCCCCACATGTGACCCCATTTTGGAAACTACACACCTCGCAGAATTTAATACGGGGTGCAGTGAGCATTTACACCCCACTGGCATTTGACAGATCTTTGGAACAGTGGGCTGTGCAAATGAAAAATTGTGTAAATGCTCACTGCACCTCTTATTACATTCCCTGAGGGGTGTAGTTTCCAAAATAGGGTCACATGTGGTGGGGAGGGTCCATTGTTCTGGCACTATGGGGGCTTTGTAAACACACATGGCCTTCAATTCAGGACAAATGTTCTCTCCAAAAGCCCAATGGTGCTCCTTCTCTTCTGAGAATTGTAGTTCACCTGCAGAGCACTTTACATCCACATATGAGATATTTCCTTACTCGGAAGAAATGTGGTTACAATTTTTTCTCCTATTTTCCCTTGTGAAAATGAAAAATTTAGTATAACACCAGCATTTTAGTTAAAAACATTTATTTTTTTCATTTTCCCATCCAACTTTAATGAAAATTTGTCAAACACCTGTGGGGTGTTAAGGTTCACTATACCCCTTGTTCTGTTCTGTGAGCGGTGTAGTTTCCAAAATGGGGTCACATGTGGATATTTATTTTTTGTGTTTATGTCAGAACCACTGTAAAATCAGCCACCCTTGTGCAAATCACCAAATTAGGCCTCAAATGTACATATTGAGCTCTCACTCCTGTGCCCTGTTGTGCGTCCGTAGAGCATTTTACGCCCACATATGGGGTATTTCCATACTCCGGAGAAATTGCGTTACAAATTTTGGGGGTCTTTTTTTCCTTTTACCTCTTGTGAAAATAAAAAGTATGGGGCAACACCAGCATGTTAGTGTAACATTTTTTTATTTTTTTACACTAACAGACTGGTGTAGATCCCAACTTTTCCTTTTCATAAGGGGTAAAAGGAAAAAAAGCCCCCCCAAAATTTGTAGTGCAATTTCTCCCGAGTACGAAAATACCCCATATGTGACCCTAAACTGTTTCCTTGAAATACGACAGGGCTCTGAATTGAGGGAGCACCATGCGCATTTGCGGACAAGATTAAGGATTGCACAGGGGTGAGCATAAGGGTATTCTACGCCAGTGGTTCCCAAACAGGGTGCCTCCAGCTGTTGCTAAACTCCCAGCATGCCTGGACAGTCAGTGGCTGTCGGGAAATGCTGGGAGTTGTTGTTTTGCAACAGCTGGAGGCTCCGTTTTGGAAACACTGCCGTACAATACGTTTTTAATTTTTATTGGGGGGCCAGTGTAAGGGGGTGTATATGTAGTGTTTTACCCTTTATTATGTGTTAGTGTAGTTTATAGTGAGTTTCCTGACAGGAGTTTGAGCTGCAGCGGAAAATTTGCCGCAGCTCAAACTTGAAGCAGGAAACTCACTGTAAACCCACCCATGTGAATGTACCCTGTACAGCCTCCAGCTGTTGCAAATCTACAACTCCCAGCATGCACTGACATGCACTATTTTCCAACCAGTATGCCTCCAGCTTTTGCAAAACTACAACTCCCAGCATGTACTACAACTCCCAACATGGTGAGACAGCCGTTTGCTGTTCATGCATGCTGGGAGTTGTAGTTTTGCAAGATTTAGAGGGCCACGGTTAAGAAACCACTGCACAGTGATCTCCAAACTGCGGCCCTCCAGATGTTGCAAAACTACAAATCCCAGCATGCCCAGACAGCAAACTGTAGCCCTCAACAAATTGTAGCCCTCCAGATGTTGGTAGGCAACTCACCAGCTTCTGTAGTCCGCACCAGGGAGACAGCCGCACGTCCTCGCCGCCTGCTGCTGCGGACGATCACCGCCGCCGATGGTATGCGATCTCCGGCGTCGGGGAAGTGTCCTGTGACCAGCGCCAGAGGTCACTTACCATCAGCGGCGGCGATCAGCGGTCAGGCGATTAGCAGGGATAGAAGGGGTGGCATCCCTGCCACCTCACCCCTATCCCTCCAAGGGGATCGTTGGTGTCTTGGACATCCCCGATCCCCCTTATTCTCTGGGTCACCAGAGACCCGCATGACCAGGAATCACTGCTGTCTCAGGACCCCCCTTGGCGATGTGCAGGGATGCCTGCTGAATGATTTAAGCAGGCATCCCAGTCCAGTCCCTGACCGGCTAGCGGAGGGGACCGGAATTACCATGGGTGTACCCATATGCCCTCAGTCCTTAAGAACTTTTAAACGGGGGCGTATGGGTACACCCTCAGTCCTCAAGGGTGTAAAGCGTTCAGGATCTGCACAATGGACCGTGGTCACTTTAAATCAGTGAGTCGTAGCATCTGCCATCGCTGACATTTTAACCCCCCCCCACACACACACACCTCTTCAGGCTCCCCCCCACCCCACCCCTCCTTCTGGTCCCCTTGCTGTTCCTTACCTGTCCTGTGTCCTCCAGTTGTCTCTCTCAGTCTCAGGTGCAGGATCTCAGTGGGTCTGATGTCCTTTGCTCTAAACTGACCAGTGATACCCCCGCTCCACAGCGCATAGCACAGAGACCCGCCATGACCCTGCACCGGAGCAGCTAAGAATCAACAAGGGGATCAGAACAAGGGGAAAGAGCGTGGCAGGGAATTAAAAGGGCATAGAGGGATGGGGCTGTTAAAATGGCATGGGGGCATTGAAATGTCACAGAAGTGGTGGAGTGGGGGGGAATTAAAATGGCATGGGTGTGGGGGGTTAAAATGGCACAGGGGGTGGGGGAATTAAAATGGCACAGTGGGAATCAGAGGGAGCATTTTACTGGGAGTGGGCAGGATTGAACACACATGTTGCGAAAGCGGGCGGGAGTGGAACACACTGGCAATGGTCACAAAAATACAGCAGGAGTGGGCTGGAACAGGATAAAAATAAAAAAAAAACTGTCCTACGCAGGGCTCTACTTCATACCACTCATGCAGTTACTGTGATTCACTGCCCACACCATTTGGTGCCTCTTCTCCCATTGTCTCCCAAGACCAGACACCACTACGGTGATTTTCCAAGATGAAAAACATACACCTGAAGTAAAAAATAAACCAGTGTTACTCAGTGCCTTTGCCTTTCTCCAATGTGACTCATCTCCTCTACAAAATAGTCATACAAGCCCCCTCAACTTGACATTTCTCATAGATAAAACAAAAACCAAAGGCCAGTCCTGAGCTGAAACACTCACTTTCCTGTAGAACTAAACTTTCTCGGTAAGGCTTCAATCAGGTTTCAAACAAACTAAAGGATCCGGAGCAGATCTTAGCCTAGCCCCACTTTCACCCTTATCTGCATTCTAAGGATGTGGAGGAAGTTGAGAACTGTGGCATAGCTTAGGAGCCACTGGCACCATGCCAAATCATATTGCCATGTGTTGCCACCATGAACATGTCATACTGTACAGCCTGTAAATGCAGCTGCCTGCTCCAGCATTTTGCCCTGTCTGTAGTTGAGGTCACTCTGTAGATAGGCTTTGGCACTGGTCCGCTGGAGGAGGCTGGGTTATTGGGTGTGCCAGAGAAGAGATTGGAAATGGTTAGAAACGTGTCTTAAAATTTAAAAAAATCACAGTTTCCCACCAGGGTGCCTCTAGTAAAAGTGCAACTTCCAGCATACATCCGGGCATGATGAGAGTTGTGGTTTTGAAACAGCTGGAGGTACTTTGGTAGAAAACCACTGAACTGAAGTATGTTTATAGAGTAATCTATCCAAAAGTTTTGTACATCAAAGCACTATTTTCATTTTAAAACTTTTCATGTGTCACACAGACATGTAAAAAGTTTTGATCGTTCATGAGTTAAGTACCCCCCCCCCATCCCATTAATCTCTAACTATAGCTGGGAGAAACATACAGTGGCATGCATTAAGGTTTCACTTGGTGCTCAATCTATCTGATTTGGGGAGACGGGCTCCATTATAAGTCTATGTTATAATTCAAAATCTCACATGGAGTACCCAAGGTTATCTTACATTTCAATTCCAATTCCCTTCAGGGCATAAAGCCCATCCAGCCTTAAACTAGGGTTACCCCTGAAAATATCACTTTTATTTCTTCATTTTAAAATATCCCAATAATTGTGCTCAAAATAATACGGAATTTAGTGTATTAAAAGCACAACACGGGTTTGGATACCGGTCCTATAGACCTTTTTATTTTTCTGGAGGTATTTTAGTAGTTTTTAGTTATCAATGCTTTTATTTATTAGGGTTATAATACATTCCCTTTTAACAGAACTAGTATAAACCTCCTATTTTCTCCTATCCCTAGCATCCCCCCGACGTTTCGCCGATAGAAACCGGCTTTATCAAGGTATGGGATACTAATGCCGTTATAAGTCTTATAACCATTATAAGTCTATGAACCCCACAATCAGAGGGATTAAGTGCTCCATAAGGAAGTGAAGTGCACTGCTCTAAATTGCTGCAGACATGGTGCTCTCTGTTGCCATCTTCATCCATGTCAGGAATTGTCTAGGGGAGAAATAAACTCCCAGAGCAAACCTCTTCTGCTCTGTACAGTTCCTGACACAGACAGAGGTGGAAATAAGGAGCAGAATGTAAGACCGAAATGACTACACAACTTCCTCCAGGCTTATAAGTACTGGAAAGCTTAAATTGGATCTAATTTAGAAATCTTTAACTTTTTGGCACCAGTTGATCTGAAATAAATTTTATTCCTTTAACTGACAACCCAGAAATATAGAACTTAAAGGGGTTATCCAGGAAAAAACTATTTTTTATATATCAACTGGCTCCAGAAAGTTAAACAGATTTGTAAATTACTTCTATTAAAAAATCTTCATCCTTTCAGTACTTATGAGCCTCTGAAGTTGAGTTGTTCTTTTCTGTCTAAGTGCTCTCTGATGACACCTGTCTCGGGAACCGCCCAGTTTAGAAGCAAATCCCCATAGCAAACCTATTCTACTCTGTGCAGTTCCCAAGACAAGCAGAGATGTCAACAGAGATCCCTGTTGCAAGACAGAAAACAACAACTCAACTCCAGCAGCTGATAATTATTGAAAGGATTAAGATTTTTTAATATAAGTCATTTACAAATCTGTTTAACTTTCTGGAGCCAGTTGATATAAAAAAAATAGTTTTTTCCTGGAATACCCCTTTAACAGAAATAATAGGTTTCTCTCTTTAAACTGGCACCTGATAATAAGTAAAGCAAAACACTTTAAATAATGTAAACTATCATATAACCAAGTAATGATAAAATGAGACACAAATTAAAATCTTTTCTAGACTAAAAAGGGCTTTGTGTCAGTGATAGGACAGATTGCCGTGAATCAAACAACCATTAATATCTGCCATAGTGTAAAACTCCCACATGTTGCAAACCATATACAAAGGCATTAATAAATGGTGAAAGGTTGTCCCAAACCAATTAAAATGCATCCACAGTTTTACTTACTTATAATAAAAGGAGGGGGCTGTGAAATACACAATTACATGTGCTTAGCATTCCAACATGCTGCATTTTATATGGCCTTGTATTTATTGGAAATACTCAAAGGAAATACATTATAAATTCTTTGAAGAGAATCAGTTGGCTTTGTACCAGTTACAAAATTAAAAAAGGTTAAAAAGGAAGTTCAGTCCTCAGGTTCCTCCTGGTTGGGATATGTAGAGAGGGAAGTGTTTTCAAGGGGGGGGGGGGGGGGGGGTGGTGGTTAGAGGTGAGGGAGGGATAAGAAAGAAAGAAGCTGGGGAAAAGGGAGTGAAAGGGGAAAAAAGAATATAGATAGAGGAGAGAAAGGAGTAGGAAAATCAAGATTGAACCATAAAGTGTAAATAACAATGACATTTTTTTTTTTTTTTTTTTTTACTGTGTGATAAAACAGAAAACTCGAAAGGAGGTGTGGCATGGGGCCCTTGCATTCTTCACCTCTGCACACAAATATATACACAATAATTAATGATAGTATTAAAAAGATCACTTATATATCAAATGTGTTTCCTAATAATAGTATTAAAAATATCACATATATCTATGAGCTAAAAGAATAATGGGATTTGCTAAAAAGAGTAACCCCTTAGTGTAACATGTGGCTGTTGATTAGCAGTCTTATGCAATGTCTATAATGGTTACTTTGTGCCAAATGGTCAGCGCTGTGCTACTGAACTCCCTTTTTTTACCTACACTCATCTAAATTTTTTAGGCACTTGGGTATTTTGTGCCACTCAGTTAACCTCGATTCTCCTGTCAGTTTGTGTTATTGAGCTGCACACCTTCTTTTGCTAAAATTAAAAAAGGTCATGATTTGCCTGTTGTTGCCATTAGGCACAAGGAGGTATTGAAGGAAGCAATAGATTTCTCCAAGCGGTCCAAAAACTATCCCATTTAGGGGAATAGCAACAGGAAAAAGTAATGGAATTTTTAAAACATTTTTTATAACAAACAAAAAGCTAAAAAAAATATCAATTTTGGGATCATCTGTTTTTTTAGGCCAGGCAGCATTAGCAGTAGCAGGGATGCTGGTAGAAGTAGCTGCATCAGCAGCAACACAGTGTAAAGCAAAGTAAAGGAGAAGGGTCTGTGCTTACATGGTCCAAGAAGTAGCCAGTAGACAGCAGGGATAGTAGTAGTACTAGTGATTTGATATTAGGGATGGTAGTAGAAGCCAGATGACAGCAGCTATGGCACATCTCATTGGTGGCATCAGGCACTGCAAATGTGAGTTTTTCCATATCTTTAGCAGACAATATTGTTCGCTTAGGGGGTGATGACACCATTTGCCATGCTAAATACCCTCTCTGATCCCCAACAGACCATTAAAGGACTTTTGGTGAAGTCCATTTACAGGCTTTGATTTTATAGAATGACAGACAGGTTAAAAACCCAGTCTAGTCTCTGGCCGTAGTGCTGCCCCCTCAGCGTGATTGAAAGTCTGCTTAGGAAGCAGAGCAATGACATGGGCTGTCAATCATACCAAGAGGGCATCACTATGGGCAGAGCGACGGGACTAGGTAAGCATTGTTACGCCTAGCGCTCCGGGTCCCCGCTCCTCCCCGGAGCGCTCACGGCGTCTCTCTCCCTGCAGCGCCCCGGTCAGTCCCGCTGACCGGGAGCGCTGCACTGACATGGCCGTCGGGGATGCGATTCGCACAGCGGGACGCACCCGCTCGCGAATCGCATCCCAGGTCACTTACCCGTCCCGGACCCCTCCTGTCATGTGCTGGCGCGCGCGGCTCCGCTCTCTAGGGCGCGCGCGCGCCAGCTCTCTGAGACTTAAAGGGCCAGTGCACCAATGATTGGTGCCTGGCCCAATTAGCTTAATTGGCTTCCACCTGCTCCCTGGCTATATCTGATCACCTCCCCTGCACTCCCTTGCCGGATCTTGTTGCCTTGTGCCAGTGAAAGCGTTTAGTGTTGTCCAAGCCTGTGTTACCTGAACTCCTGCTATCCATATTGACTACGAACCTTGCCGCCTGCCCCGACCTTCTGCTACGTCTTACCTATCCTCTGCCTAGTCCTTCTGTCCCACGCCTTCTCAGCAGTCAGCGAGGTTGAGCCGTTGCTAGTGGATACGACCTGGTTGCTACTGCCGCAGCAAGACCATCCCGCTTTGCGGCGGGCTCTGGTGATAACCAGTAGCCTCTTAGAACCGGTCCACCAGCACGGTCCACGCCAATCCCTCGCTGACACAGAGGATCCACCTCCTGTGAGCCGAATCGTGACAAGCATAACTCCCCACCCAGAGGACCACTTACAGGGCGGAAAGGGGGACTTACAAACTTCATATCCTTACCATCCCATAAAGTAGAATATAATGCTTGGTTCTCTTTAAAGGGGTTATCCAGGAAAAAACTTTTTTTTTTTATATATCAACTGGCTCCAGAAAGTTAAACAGTTTTGTAAATGACTTCTATTAAATCTTAATCCATTCAGTACTTATGACCTTCTGAAGTTAAGGTTGTTCTTTTTGTCCTCTCTGATGACACCTGTCTCGGGAAACGCCCAGTTTAGAAGCAAATCCCCATAGCAAACCTCTTCTAAAGTGGGCGTTTCCCAAAACAGGTGTCGTCAGAGAGGACTTAGACAGAAAAGAACAATCTTAACTTCAGAAGGTCGTAAGTACTGAAAGGATTAAGATTTTTTATTAGAAGTAATTTACAAATCTGTTTAACTTTCTGGAGCCAGTTGATATATATAAAAAAAAAGTTTTTTTTCCTGGAATACCCCTTTAACAACGACAGATATTATGTCATGAAAGAACAAATGCAACATTATTGGCTTTCCGTAGGTCAGGTGATTTTTTCTTCTTCTTGCAAGGCAATTGGCTAACCTTAAGTGATGTGATCCTATTTCGTACTTGCTAAATATTTTGGGCTACTTGAAAATCATGTCATCCTTCTTTCTTCTCCTATGCTGATATGGCGTCAATGTCATATTACCAGGTTTGGCCAAAACGAACCAGCCGCTATTTCAAAACCAGGGGAAGTTTCAAAACTGTCCGCTGCTGTATCCACGCCGGATCTGCCTTGCATCACATTCTTTTAAATAAATTAGATGAGTTTAAAACTCATTTTTGTATCGTATCCGGTTTTGTTGCCGGACTGAAAACTGTGGTATTTTGCAGTTTTTAAGTCCGGCAATAAAACTGATGGGATGCAAAATATGAACCAACCGGAGTCACTATCTTAGATGTTAAATGAGATGCTGCTGGTTTTAAATTTCCCATCCGTATGAAGAAACTGTGGTATACCTTATAAAGATTATTATAATTATCTAGCAATGTGCATTCAGTATGGAAAAATGGATACTTTTCCTATTCACGTCTTTCTGTAGAGAGCCTTTGTACCAGAGAAATAAACACACATATGGGCCTCTTATTCCAAGTTGAAACCAATTAATTGACTTCCAGTGACTTTCACATGAAGGGACAAACATTTATTACAGTTTCTCTATGGGTGAAGTAGATCAGTTTTCTGTTACCATAGTAGCCAGAGGCCAGAAAATCAAGACATTGATTTAAAACATTAGACATTGAAGCAATCTGTTTCCCAACATGTAATGAGTAAGTATAGGTTTATGATGTAAAAGTGCATTTTATCTCTGGCATAGCAGAAAATGACTAGGCCTCAAAGACAAACTGCTTCATGGTATGGCATTTCCTCTAAGCGTCAGCAGATGTTGGTTCACAGTTGTTCATGAATAGAGTATATCCCCGACACATTGCTGGCAGGGAGATAAGAATATCTAACACTAGAACAATTAATGGAGCGCAAATTCTAAGTCAGATAGTTTCTCATAAATGTTTCAGGTTTTCAGTGTTTTTTTCATAGTAAATTATTAAAATCATCAAGTACATCTCCTAGATTGATGAAACTACGTATGTATTGTGACTGATAAATGCATTTTCATTATGGGAAGCAGGAATAGACATCATATTGCATAGATAATGAAATATTTATACATTTGCTGCCAGAATTTGGAAATATTTAATCATATAATTCATATGATTTATAGCGGTGTCATACACGCTGCCTGCATCATAACCTAAAGCATTTACTCACAGCACTAAGTGTACCTATTACTATAAGGTTTATTTTTTTTTTCCATAACTCAGAAGTATATACGGATACATGAAACTTTGTAAGTGTTAGCTTTCTCTAATTCCAGTGACCCGTATAGTAGTTTTCAGTACTTTGCCTCTCTGTAAATATTTACCGACATTCTCTATGTCTCAAGATTCTGATAAGTGTTATACTTTAGTGTTATACTCTACATTAGTAGAGGGCTGCATCCCCTGCAATATCTTTTTCACTGTCTCTAAGGCTATGTTCACAATGCCGGTTGTCACCAACAGTGTGAAGACCATTATTTTAGGATCGAGAAAAGATGGAGAAAAAACAGTGCTTGCACTGTCTTTTTCTCAGCTTTTCTCTATGAAAATAAAGGCGACTAGTGAATACAATGTGGTCCATCAGGACCCATTATTTGCTGGTAGGCAAAATTACAGCCGACAAACTGCAAAAAAAAAAATACGAGTTTGACAGACAAATTTGCCTTTGCATACCAGCAGTGGGAAAGGGGCCTAAGACTAATTTTGTATTGAACAAAAAAATTCTAGAACCATGTCTGTAGAATGTACTATAGGAAAGATTTATCATTGTATGTAGACTGTATTTCTGCTCTAAATTTGTCTCCAAATTTGTCGCAGTTTCTTTTTTTGCAACTAGTTTTGTCATTTTTTCAAGTAGACAATTTTCTCATGATTGTGTAGGTATGTCAAAACCAGGTTGTTTTTCTGCAATGGTCATGAAATTATCATGTGCCACTTTTGGTGACAAAGTCGTAATACTTGTCACAAACCCCTCAATTAGTCGTAAATCTACAATAACCATGACCTGGCTAACAAAACTGGCTGTTGAAATTATTTGTAAAAAGTCACAAATTTTGGTGCAATGGGTTAAAAAGTCACAAAATATGTGATTACCACACAAAAAAGGCATAGAAAAAGAGTTAACCACACCAAGATCGATACATTCCCCCTGATATATATATATATATATATATATATATATATATATATATATATATATTTTTTTTTTTTTTTTTTTGGGGGGGGGCTCTATTCATTTCACAGAGCCCCTATGATTTGGCCTTCAAAGTGTAATACAAGTACAGTAGTAGGAGGGGGATGAAGCTGCAGTTTCTCTCTCACTGTCTCTAAGGCTAATGTTGTGGTGAGCAAAATTATGAAAAATCAGATAGACTACATGTCTTCTAGCTTCACATCATGAGAAGCCCATGCAGAATTGGAGAGACAAAAATGTGCTTTTCAAAAGACAGACATAAGGAACATCATTTAATAATGTACATAGCTCCATAAGGAAAGCCTGTATTTTCTGTTCACCAACATTCATTAAAACCTGACAGAAACCAATCCTTGACTACAGACTCCCAGTACTTTTATAAATACTGATCATCCATCTTTATCATCCATCTCTATCAGACAACTAACAACAACAAAGTATAGAGGAAGGTGACAATCACCTGAAAAAAACATTGGGGATTATGTACAGAAAACTTGTACCCATTGATTACATGGAGGGAAGAGAACTGTTCCTCAAGTGCTTTCTGTAGTTGCTGTATTGTCCATAAAATCTAGGATTCAGTGTAACATCTAATCAGTGGAACAATTCGGCTTATAATAACTAGAGATATTTAGTTGCAAATCACCAATTGTTAGCCAATGGGTTTGTCTTTGCTGCTTTTCAGGTTTCTTGAATTCACTTAGGCTACTTCATGTGTTAAATGGGAAAAAAGAAACACATGCTCAAGTTATATTCTCTTGTACCTTGTGTTTCATTGCAGTCACAAATCAATACTCTGATGAACACCGGCAGCTGGCACTGCATCGCCTTTGAAAGCCAAACCATAGCAGCCGCAAGAAATGAATAGAGCGCAACAAAGAACTTCTAATACATTCAACAGGCACAGTTGAGGAGATTTTAGTCTGGAGCTGGTGAGTCCATCTAATATGGTCATCAACATTTTAGTTAGTCATGGTCAAACTGCTTTCCAAAAGTTCTGTCTCAATATTTCAGAGTAATTAAAGTTTTAACAAACTTTAATGTAGCTACCATAGAGCCATTCACCTAGAAAAATCATGTGGGTACCTTATCTGTGTGACTAGTTGTAGAAAAACAGATTGCTATAAACCCACTGACTGTGCACTCAGATTTTTTTTTTTTACTTTTTATTTATTTATTTATTTTAAATCTGACAGCAATATATGAATACCTATGAATGGCATGATATATTTATGCCTTAAATGTCCTTTAGTGTTACTCCAAAACATTAAACTGTATGGTTGTATCAGGGTGTATTAGATTGTACACTGCTCAAAAAAATAAAGGGAACACTAAGATAATACATTCTAGATCTGAATGAATGAACTAATCGTATGAAATACTTTCGTCTTTACATAGTTGAATGTGCTGACAACAAAATCACACTAAAATGATCGATGGAAATCAAATTTATCAATCCATGGAGGTCTGGATTTGGAGTCACACTCAAAATCAAAGTGGAAAACCACACTACAGGCTGATCCAACTTTGATGTAATGTCCTTAAAACAAGTCAAAATGAGGCTCAGTACTGTTTGTGGCCTCCATGTTCCCATATGACCTCCCTAGAACACCTGGGCATGTTTCTGATGAGGTGTCAGATGGTCTCCTGAGGGATGTACTCCCAGACCTGGACTAAAGCATCCGACAACTCCTGGACAGTCTGTGGTGCAATGTGGCGTTGGTGGATGGAGGGATACATGATGTCCCAGATGTGCTCAATCGCACTCAGGTCTGGGGAACGGGCGGGCCAGTCCATAGCAATCCCTTCCTGTTGCAGGAACTGCTGACACACTCCAGCCACATGAGGTCTAATATTGTCTTACATAAGGAGGAACCCAGGGCCAACTGCACCAGCATTTGGTCTCACAAGGGGTCTAAGGATCTCATCTCGGTACCTAATGGCAGTCAGGCTACCTCTGGCAAGCACATGGAGGGCTGTTCGACCCCCAAAGAAATGCCACCCCACACTATTAATGATCCACCTCCAAACTGGTCATGCTGGAGGATGTTGCAGGCAGCAGAACGTTCTCCACGGCATTTCCAGACTCTGTCACGTCTGTCACATGTGCTCAGTGTTAACCTGCTTTCATCTGTGAAAAGCACAGGGCACCAGTGGCGAATTTGCCAATCTTGGTGTTCTCTGGCAAATGCCAAACATCCTGCATGGTGTTGGGCTGTAAACACAATCCCCACCTGTGGATATCGGGCCCTCATACCCCCCTCATGGAGTTTGTTTCTGACCATTTGAGTGGACACATGCACATTTGTGACCTGCTGGGGTCATTTTTCAGGTGTTCCTCCTGCTCATCCTTGCACAAAGGCGGAGGTAGCGGTCCTGCTGCTGGGCTGTTGCCCTCCTACGGCCTCCTCCACATCTCCTGGTAGCGCCTCTATGCCCTGGACACTATGTTGACAGACACAGCAAACCTTCTTACCACAGCTCGCATTAATGTGCCATCCTGGATGAGCTGCACTACCTGAGCCACTTGTGTGGGTTGTAGACTCCATCTCATGCTGCCACTAGAGTGAAAGCACCGCCAGCATTCAAAAGTGACCAAAACATCAGCCAGGAAGCATAGGAACTGAGAAGTGGTCTGTGATCACCACCTGCAGAACCACTCCTTTATTGGGGATGTCTTGCTAATTGCCTATAGTTTTCACCTGTTGTCTGTTCCATTTGCACAACAGCATGTGTAATTGATTGTCAATCAGTGTTGCTTCCTGAGTGGACAGTGTGAATTCACAGAAGTGTGATTGACTTGGAGTTACATTGTATTGTTTAAGTGTTCCCTTTATTTTAATTTTTTTGAGCAGTGTATTACGAATTAAGACAGAAAGACTTGGTATTTGTTTTCTCTTTACACTTTTTCTTTGATCTGGAAATGAATTCATATATAGGTTTATGTCACCCGTAGCAAAGTAGATGGAACAACCAGAGTTCTGTCCCCTCCTATTCAGGTAGACACATGATCTGCCTCTATGGTATATGCAATGCATTCAGAAGGTCTTCAGATTCTTCCACTATTATCTGAGAAATGGAATGCAAACTTTGAGGATTTGTTTTTCATTATAGTGCAGACAATGTTAATGTTATGTATAAAGCCTGATGGGCTGTATTTGTGCGAGGGGCGGAAGTAATTATCGCTCCCTGCACTTCCAGGTGAGGCTTATTGGGAACAGGTGGGGGCGTGTGTATACAACTTCCCCCTCTCCTACAGGGGCGGAGCACTTGTCGTTTGTGGAATCTCTGCTTCCTGGGTCTGGTGTTTGAATCTCCCACAAAAATCTTCAGAGCTGCTACTCACGGTGCGGAGGCCTCGCTGATCATGAGTCTAGGGGGGTGCAGGCGCGGCATTCCGGGCAGCTCCGCTGGCTGTCTTATCTGGGGATGCTGACAGTTTCTTATTTTCTGTACTCTCATGGTTAATTCATACGCTTATGGCACACTGCTCGTACGCGCATAGTATGTATACAGTTTCATGTGCTAATATAATTATATACGGTACATATACTCACTGACGATACATTCACAGCATTTATACTGTGCAAACTCGTTTATGCTGTTCACCTCATGGTTATTCTCTCACTCGCTGGTGTTTTACACGGTCCACAAACTTGGCATTTATGCTGTTCACATATTCTTGGCATGTTCACGGTCTTACGTTCTTTCTACCATGTTACGTTCATGGCAATCAAACACCTCGTAATTATCACTGGTTCATATGCTCAAAGTATCATTCGGTTCATAAGTTAATGGTATTTCATACTGGTTACGGCAGTATGCTGCCTATAGCGATTATACGGTTCATACACTCATGGCAGTTATAGTGGTCACACGCTCAAGGTTCTTAAGTTGTTCACATGTTCACCGCATTCATACACGCAGGTTTCATACGCTCATGGCAGTTATATTGGTCACACGGTTATGGTTTTGTTGTTCACATGTTCATCGCATTCATACACGCAGGGTTCATACGGTTCATACGCTCATGGCAGTTATATTGGTTACACGGTTATGGTTTTGTTGTTCACACGTTCACCGCATTCATACACGCAGGTTTCATACGCTCATTACAGTTACATTGGTCACACGGTTATGGTTTTGTTGTTCACACGTTCATCGCATTCATACATGCAGGGTTCATACGCTCATGGCAGTTATATTGGTTACACGGTCATTGTTTTGTTCACACGTTCACCGCATTCATACACGCAGGTTTCATACGCTCATGGCAGTTACATTGTTCACACGGTTATGGTTTTGTTGTTCACACGTTCATCGCATTCATACACGCAGGGTTCATATGCTCATGGCAGTTATATTGGTCACACGGTTATGGTTTTGTTGTTCACACGTTCATCGCATTCATACGCTCATGGCAGTTATATTGGTTACACGGTCATGGTTTTGTTGTTCACATGTTCACCGCATTCATACACGCAGGTTTCATACGGTTCTCACACATAGTGTCATGCTGTTTCGTGCAGTTGTGGCCATGTGCTCATAGCATGTTCACAGCATTATACTGCTCGTAGTACTCATACCTCATAGCGTCATACCACATATTAATTCGTAGCACATATGCTCGACGCTTATACTGCACATGTTCTTGTAGCATTTATACTGCACATACACATGGCCTACATCAGGCACATACGCTCTTAGCATTGATACCGCAAGTATACTCATAGCATTATACTGCTCATAGTATCATACCACTATACGCTCATAGCATTTATACCACATATACGCTCGTTGTATTCATACCACAGACATGTTCACATCATGTATCTTGCACATAGAATTGTAGCAATACACTACACGGACATTCGTAGCATTCATTCTGTACATACGATGGTAGTAATTATTATTCTGACACGTTGTAGTACTTATTCTGTGTACATGTAGCATTCATTCTGTTATGTTCTCTGCACTAACATCCATAGCGTTTATTGTACATGGGTAATGGTATTCTGCATGTTCATCCATAGCGTCTACACTACACACATGCTCCCGTAGCTTTTACTGTACGTATGTTCATAGCATTCATTCTGTGTATTCGTGCATAGTCTTTTATCTACGTTATCAGTTAGTTATAGTACACATATTCAACTATCCGGCACAGGTACTCGTTCAAAGGGTGGTCATCATTTTAGTGGCACTAATCGGCTGTTCAATACCCGGTCACCTGACTCATTTCTTCAGGGGTTGAATCGTGGTTGTTACTGACTCACATTCAGAGCAACCAATTTCAGGAATACTCACAATGTTAACCTGTTGCCTGACTCCTCTTCAGGTTAAGGGGTAATGTTGGTTGCTACTGACTCATATTCAGAGCAATTTTGTCGTTGGTGTATTTGTTATGACCTGACATGTTTTCAGGTCAGATACAACCTCGTCTGTTGTATTTCTCGATTACGTTATTTCGTTATAGTACACAGATTCAACTATCTGGCATAGTTGCACGTTACACTCATAGTCTGGTTACGTTCATAGCTTTATTTTGTTGTACTGCACATGGGTAATAGTTTTTCTGCATTTCCATCCTTAGAGTCTACACTACACATATGCTCCCGTAGCTTTACTGTACTCATGCTCATAGCTTCCATACTGCATATTCGTGCATAGTGTTTATACGGAAAGCTTATACAGCTTTGTTAGGATGTTTTTTCAGAGCAATTACATTGTGGTTTATTGTCATGACCTGAGACGTTCTCAGGACAGATACAGCCTCCTCCGTGGTATTTCCAGACCACGTTATCAGTTACTTATAGTAGACCTATTCAACTATCCGGCATAGTTGCACGTTGTCTTTTATCTTTTTAGATATATGTTTACACTTTATTTTCTAGGCATGTATGCGGTACTCATAATGCATAAATTCATAACGTTCCTTACGTTTTCATGGTACTTACGCTCCCAGCTTGTGTATGATACATGCACCAGTACACAGCATTTGTTGCATACTACCATAGTTGTATGCGGGTAGGTTATTATGTGCATTCGTTCCTAGTGTTGAATAGCAGTTGCACCTCTGGCTGTACATATATTTACAATACACGATTACAGTATTCATATTGTGCTTACATTCATTGCAGATATATCGAGCACATATTCTTAAACCTCGTACGTCTGCAGGGGGAGATGCACCACATAGGTTATTGTTACAGACATGTCTCAGAGCAATAACATATTGAATAGCGACTTGTATTTGGGTATACTGTTAGCAGGTTATGCCGTACATACGGTTAACATGTTTCATGCGGTGCACACAGGGGAGGTAGATCATTTGCTTAGGGTATTGGACACAATTGGTCATTTTTGTTACTGACACGCCTTCAGAACAACACGCCAGCTTCATACAGGTATCTTGTCATGCATACTCATGATTTTACCCTGTTGCCTGACTCCTCTTCAGGTTAAAAAGGGTAATGCCAGTTGCTACTGACTCGTTTTCAGAGCAATTTTGTCGTGTGTTATATTTGATATGATCTGACACGTTTTCAGGTCAGATACAACCTCGTCTGTTGTATTTCTCGATGACGTTATCATTTCGTTATAGTACACAAATTCAACTATCCGGCATAATTGCACGTTCTCTTTTAAGGAGGGCCAGCATTTAGTTGCAGATATATTGTGCATTTAATACAGTTACATGACTCATTTCTTTAGGATCTCATTTCAGAGCAATTGATTTGACATGGTTATGTAGGTAATCTGACACGTTTCAGATAGCATACAATCTCAATATGGCATTTCACACTTACGTATTTAAAAAAAAAAAAAGAAGTGGTTTACAAAGACCTGTGACGTTTACAGGCACGATGATTTCACAAAGACCTGTCATGTCTACAGGCTCGATGGTTCCGCGGGGACCTGTGACTGGTTCAGGCACGACGGTGTCACAAAGACCTGTTAGGTCTACAGGCATGATGGTTCACCTAAACACTGGTCACGTCTACAGGTACGTTGCTCTCGCAGGGAGCTGTCATCTGCAACGGGTCATCACTTCCAAGTCCAGTTGGGTCAGTACAGTGGCTAGTTAGGCATGTCTGTTGTTACAGTCTCAATCAGGTAAGGTGCCTTCGTGAACCTTGTCAGGCGACATGACCCACACGGTTTATCAGGTAATAGGTATTTCTTGTCATTTACCTGTCAGTTTAGTTTTTGCCTCTTAAATAGCAGGGGATTGGTGCTTGTCAGACCTGCCATGAAGTTAGCCTTTCCGTGTCCATTTGAAGTAATGTCACAAGTAGGGATGGTGATAGGTATAGTTCAGTTAGTATCTGGCAGGGAAGGTTATTCTCAGGTTGATTCTTTACAGATGGACGTTACTACCATGGTTTCAAAGGTATGGTTACCACCTCTAGTAGTCACTAGTTGGTCAGGGCTACTCTTTCAGCACACTAGGTATAATCTACTTTGGGTATGTGAAGATTGATGCTGGATGTAGGATGTTTTATTTCAGGAATTGTATTTATCCTAGCATGGTTGCTTTTTGCCCTCTATAGGCGTGCCCTCATTGCGCGGTTATGGCACAACTCAGACCACTATGCTAGGGTAAGATCTTGTATAGGTATGTAGGCAATCTTTCCTGTCACTAGTACACGTATGGAGCCCCGATCACAAGTATAAAGCCTGATGGGCTGTATTTGTGCGAGGGGCGGAAGTAATTATCGCTCCCTGCACTTCCAGGTGAGGCTTATTGGGAACAGGTGGGGGCGTGTGTATATAACTCCCCCCTCTCCTACAGGGGCAGAGCACGTGTTGTTTGTGGAACCCTCCCAACCCTCCCTTATCTTATTCCTTCACTATAGTGCATGCCCTCTATAGGTGTGCCCTCATTGCGCGGTTATGGCACAACTCAGACCGCTATGCTAGGGTAAGATCTTGAATAGGTATGTAGGCAATCTTTCCTGTCACTAGTACACGTATGGAGCCCCGATCACAAATTGTTATATCTAATTTCTCAGTTTTCAGTATTTACCAATTCTGCTTAACCTATTGCATTCACTTCCAGGCAATGGAAGACAGAGGTGTTATCTAGTAACTATAAAAGCAAGTACACTGAGCGATTGTTTAAGCTAGTGATTGTGTGTCTGTATACAAGAGTGTGAAGTATACAAGTGAGTATAAGTATAAAAGTGAGAGGGACCTAAAATTAAGGGACTTTAACCCCTTAAGGACGCAGGGTTTTTCGGTTTTTGCACTTTCGTTTTTTCCTCCTCACCTTTAAAAAAATCATAACCCTTTCAATTTTGCACCTAAAAATCCATATGATGGCTTATTTTTTGCACCATCAATTCTACTTTGCAGTGACATCAGTCAATTTACCCAAAAACCTACAGAAAAAAAAAAAATCATTGTGCGACGAAATTGAAGACAAAACGCCATTTTGTTATTTTGGGGGCTTCTGTTTCTATGCAGTAAATTTTTCAGTAAAAATGACACCTGATCTTTATTCTGTAGGTCCATACGATTAAAATGATACCCTACTTATATAGGTTTGATTTTGTCGTACTTCTGGAAAAAATCCTAACTACATGCATGGAAATGTATAAGTTTAAAATTGTCATATTCTGACCCCCATAACTTTTTTATTTTTCTGCATATGGGGCGGTATGAGGGCTCATTTGCACCCTAAGTTTTTAGCGGTTTCATTTTTGTATTGATCAGACTTTTTAATCGCTTTTTATTAATTTTTTCGTGAAATAAAAAGCAACCAAAAATACGTTATTTTGGACTTTGGAATTTTTTTGTGCGTACGCCATTGACCGTGCGGTTTAATTAATGATATATTTTTATAGTTCGGACATTTACGCATGCAGCGATACCACATATGTTTATATTTATTTTTATTTACATGTTTTTTTTATGGGAAAAGGGGGGTGATTTGAACTTTTATTAAGGAAAGGGTTAAATCACATTTATTAACTTTATTTTTTACACTTATTTTGCAGTGTTATAGCTCCCATAGGGGGCTATAACATTGCATACACTGATTGCCAGCACTGTTCACTGCAAAGCCATAGCTTTGCATTGATCAGGGTTATCGGCAGTCGATTGCTCAAGCCTGCATCTCAGGCTTGGAGCAATCAATCGCCGAAGGGACACGCCGGAGGAAGGTAAGAGGACCTCCTCTCGTGTCCCAGCTGATCGGGACACCGCATTTTCACTGTGGTGGTCCCAATGAGCCCCACTGAGCAGTCGGGAAGGTTTTACTTTCGCTTTAGACGCGGCGTTCAACTTTGAACGCCGTGTCTAAAGGGTTAATAGCGTGCAGCACTGCGATCTTTGCCGCACGCTATTATGCCCAGGTCCCAGCTCCAGATACATGCCGGGACTGACCCGATATGACGCGGGGTCACCGCGTGACCCCGTGTTATATCGCTGGAGCCGGCAAAGGACGTAAATATATATCCTTGGTCATTATGGGGTTAAATTCAGGGAGTTTAATTCAAATATTTGATTGTTTTTTTACTGTTAATTTTTGCAATCCCCAAATCTAGTATGGCCTCCATGCTGGAAAAGGCAGTCCAGTGTGTATCTTGTACATGTATGTTTTAGGGTCCAGATTGTTGTGCGAGATGTGTGCGAGTTGTTCATTTGGAAGCCCAGATCCTGGATCTAGAGGAGCAATTGGCAACACTGAGACACATTGACAACTGGAGAGGAGTCTCCTGCTCACTGAGCAAGTACTCTCTGGGGTAGAGGTGGGGAAAGTTAGAGTGACAGAGGTGCAGGAAAGTCAGGCAGCTAGCTGGGTTACAATTAGAAAACGGGGTAGAGGGAAAAGTGTCAGGGAGGCTAGTCACACCCCAACAAGTTTGCCCGGTTGGCAGATGAGGGGGATGCAATTTCAGAGCTATCAGTACTGCTGCATGACTCTGCCTCTGACCACCAGGGGGGTGTCTGCTCCAGTAAGGAGGGAAGGAGGAGTGCAGGGCAATTATTAGGGGGACAGACAGGGCGATCTGTCACAATGACCAGAATCACTGAACAGTGTGCTGTCTTGCTGGCGCTTGAGTTCAGGTTGACAGGTTGCTGGGTGGTGCTGGAGAGGACCCAGCAGTCATGGTACATATTGGCACCAATGACAAAGTAAGAGGTAGGTGGAGTGTCCTCAAAAATGATTTCAGAGACTTAGGCCGCAAGCTTAAGGCAACGACATCCAAGGTAATATTTTCTGAAATATTACCTGTACCAGGAGCCACACCAGAGAGGCAGCAGGAGATTAGGGAGGTAAACAAGTGGCTCAGAATCTGCTGTAGGAAGGAGGGGTTAGGGTTCATGGAGAACTGGGCTGACTTTGCTGTCGGATATCTGCTCAACTGTAGGGACGGGCTGCACCTCAATGGGGAGGGTGCAGCTGTGCTTGGGGAGAAGATGGATAGAAGGGTGGAGGAGTGTTTAAACTAGGGACAGGGGGAAGATAGTGTAGATAGAGAGGGGGGACTTATTAATGTACCTGGGGGTGGTGTGGTTGGAGGGGTTAGAACTGGGCAGTCAACATACAGGGTTATAGTGTATTCAGGAAGGATCGGACAAAATGGATAGGGGGAGGAGTTTGTCTTTATGTGAAATCAAGTCTGAAGGCCGCACTGCAGGAGGATATATGGGAGGAAAATGATAATGTGGAGTCATTATAGGTAGAAATATATGGAGATGAAAATAAAATAAAAATTCTGATAGGGGTTTGCTATAAGCCACCAAATATAATGGAAGAGCCAGAAGATCAATTACTGAGGCAAATAAACAAGGCAGCAAATCAAAATGAGGTGATAATAATGGGGGACTTTAACTATCCTGATATAAACTGGGAGACTGAGACCTGTGAATCTCATAAAGGAAACAAGTTTCTGACTATAGCTAAAGACAATTATCTGTCCCAAATGGTGCAGGGTCCGACCAGACAGGGTGCCCTACTAGACTTAATAATAACCAACAGACCTCACAGAGTAACTAATTTGCAAGTAGAAGAATACATGGAAATCATAATATAATACATTATAACTTGTTCTTCAATAAGGAAATCTCTCGAGGGGCCACAAAAACAATGAACTTTAGGAAGGAAAAGTTTGATCAACTCTGAGAAGCCCTTAACAATGTCAATTGGGATAATGTCCTCAAAAACAAGAATCCTGACACTAAATGGGAGACTTTTAAAAATATTTTATATTCTCACTGTAAGATGTATATACCTTATGGGAATAAAAGGGTCAGAAATAAAAGAAAACAATATGGATGAATAAAAACATTAAGGGGGCAATAAATGACAAAAATAAAGCATTTAGACTACTAAAACAGGATGGCAGTGAAGAAGCATTAAAAAGCTATATAGAAAAATGTAAAATATGTAAAACACAGATAACAACCGCAAAAAATAGAGACAGAACGACTCATTGTCAGAGTTAAACTAACCCCAAACAATTTTTTTAACTATATAAATAGCAAAAAGGTTAAAAATGAAAGTGTTGGCCCTTTAAAAAATGATGATGAGGAAATGATTAACGGGGATCAGGAAAAATCAAAGATATTAAACAAATTCTTCTTTACTGTATGAAAATGTAGGAAAATGAAATGCCAGGTGAAATTGTCACGAACCGGCAGGACTGGTAGTGGATCCGATGGCACTGGCCGTACCAGGGGAACGGAGTCTAAGGGACTACTGGTCTTCACCAGGGCTCGCCGCAAAGCGGGATGGACTTGCTGCGGCAGGTAGCCCCCAGGTCGTTCCCCCAATAGCTGCTCGACCTCTCTGGCAGCTGATATGGCGAAGTACACAGGGAGCAGGCAAAGGCATAGTCGGACGTAGCAAAGGTCAGGGCAGGCGGCAAGGGTTCACAGGCGAATAGATGGTAGCAACGGGTTCGGCAACAGGCAAGGAAATACAGGCTACAAGGAACGCTTTCTCAGAGGCACAAGGCACAAAGATCCGGCAAGGGCAGGAAGGGGCAGGCAACATTTATATGGAAGGAGCAGGGGTCATTAGCCAGCGCACCAATCAATGGTGCGCTGGCCCTTTAAATTTACTGAAGGTGGCGCGCGCATGCCCTAGAGAGCGGGGCCACGCGTGCCGGGAAGCAGAGAGTGTCGGTGCAGGGAACAAGGCGCCAGGTAAGGTAGACTGGGACGCGGCGCGTGAGTGGGGACCAGCCGCCACGGCAGCCATGCCCCCGACACAAGGGATCCCGTGCTCCCGGTCAGTGTGTCTGAGCGGGAGGCACCGGGATCCGGAGGAGAGGGGACGAGGAAGCGGGCGCTCCGGTCCGGAGGCGGGGACCGGAGCGCTCGCTGTGACAGAAATACAGCAAAATAAGGTAAACGCCCCTGTACAGGTCACCTGTCTAACCCAGGAAGAAGTACAGTGCTTCCTACAAAAAATCTAAATAGACAAATCACCAGGTCCAGATGGCATTCACCCCTGTTTTCCAAAGAAATTAAGTAATGTAATAGACAGACCCCTATTTTTAATATTCAGGGATTGTATAGTAACAGAGACTGTTCCCCAGGACTGGCACATGGCAAATGTGGCGCCAATATTTAAAAAGGGGTCAAAAGGTGACCCCGGGAATTATAGGCCTGTTAGTTTAAACTCCATTGTATGCAAATTGTTTGAGGGTTTTCTAAGGGATGCTGTTTTGGAGTATATTGATAAAAATAAATGTATGACTCCCTATCAGCATGGATTTATGAGGGATCGGTCCTGTCAAACTAACCTGATGAGCTTTTATGAGGAGGTGAGCTCCAGACTGGACCAGGGGCAATCGCTGGATGTCGTATATCTGGATCTTTGACCATCAGTATAAAGCCAGAAAGGGAATTTTTTTTTCACTTTTCAAGAATGAGGATAAATTGGATTTTTCTAGGGAGAAGCTAGGCAACCAGCTTGCCACAGCTTTCCAACATCAAAAACCTGCCAAACGGTGGTCCACTCGCCACTCCCAGCTCTGTAAATGGTCCACTTCCTCACTACCCCTGAAAGAGGCAGGAGCAGTAGCAGCTGCAGTGGCATCTTCACACTGGAGTACAAGAAGACAATGTTTTTACATCCAGTATTCCCCCTTTAAATTAATCATCACAAAAGGGATGTACACTGCTACCTAAACATTTAGTTGATGCATACTTGAGGTGTGCCCTTTCCCTGACAGACACCATGGGCCTAGACCAAGTGGACTTCTGGGTCACCAGAATAAACCATTTGCCAGAACTTGCCCAGTTTGCCATGGGTGTTCTGTCTTGTCCATCTCTAATGTAGCATCAGAGGGAGTGTTAAGAGTAGCAGGCAGTGGCATCACCTCCAAGCAAACACAATTTTCTACATTGTCAGCAATGTGGAAAAACTGAAATGTTTTTTTATGGATCAGTGAGGAATTTAAATCTCCTGTGCCAGTTGTCATTGATTAGACAGTACTACCCCCACCCCTGCTATCCACTGCCATCTCCAACTCCCTCCAGATCACCACTGCCTGCTGTTTGCTGGCTACTTCAACCCACCAGTCCACCACTGCTTGCTGTCCTGTCTGCTGGCTACTACATCTCCCACAAGTAACCTGATGTCCTATCTGCTGGCTACTACAACTACAACCAGTTTACAGCAGCCTGTTGTCTGCTGGCTACATCTACCACTAGTCCCTTATCACTCGTGCTGCTTCTACCAGCCAGGTCTACACATACACAACCCATAATCCTCAAAAGAGGGATATTATTTTTAGGGTTTTCATATAAAAAGCAATGACTTGTTCACTATTTTGGGACAACAATCCTGTTACAACTCCCAAATGGAAGAATTTTTGAAACATTTGCAAAAATCTATTGAGTGTTCACTTGCCAGACACAAAACCCATTGCTATTCCCAAAAAAGGATAATTTTTGGAACACTTGTGTAATGAGCCGCGCCACGGCCGGTCATGCTGGCCGCGGGCATACTCACAGTCCGTCTCCCTGTACAGCTTCAGGGATGGGCAGCGCCACGGCCAACCTGTCTGGCTGCGATCATACTCAAAAATACTTCAGGGATTAATAGGGGGGGGGGGGGCCCTTATGCCCAAATTATGGTGCAGATTACCCTTGGTGAAAGTATAATTACATGTAGCGATACATAAGGAAAACACCAATGAGGTATAAAATATAACTTTTACTTAATAATCATCTAAAAAAATGTCTCTGAACATCATGGTTACTGTATTAGTCACCAAGAGGGGAGGGGGGCACGGATACAGGTGAATGCCTATACTACCTAAATGGGCCCTTACTATATAAGTGTAGATAGGAAAGGAATCATAAAAACAATACCAACAGTCTCGGATAAGAATTCTGGCAAATACACTCCAACGCGTTTCGTCCTGAAGTATCCATGGCTCATCAGGGAGAACACATGAATAGTGGGAAAGGCCCAAATCAAAATAGAAAGTAGACAGTACAGAATACAGTAACCAGATGGATAGTATTTAAGTCAGTCTGTCATGGTCTGTCATGTCACACACCGTCATGGACAACAAAAAATACAATATGCATTACACCACATGGTAAGATATACATTAACCCTCCCATTTAGATGGGATCATACAAAATAAGTATGTAGATGATATGGTACAGATGTAGGGGCAGTTCAAGATAAGCCGCAACCCCTAGCAAATATTCAAATCATATAGAGTGGTGTATATTGGATAGTTGTCTGGGCGGTAGAGACAAAACTGGTAACCTAGTCCTGATATATTAATCCTATATGGTAAGGATAATGGTCTAAAGAAGGAAACATCCCAGCATAATAAGGCGAGACTCCAGATCCAGGTAGAGTACAATGTATATAGAAAAGTCAAAAATCCTAGCAGAAATGGAGCTAGATGCCGGGAGGTTTCAATGGAGACTGATAAAAGATGATACGTTAGTGGTATAGGAGACCAGGTCCAGCGGCGTCCCCCACGAGGACCTGGTCTCCTATACCACTAACGTATCATCTTTTATCAGTCTCCATTGAAACCTCCCGGCATCTAGCGCCATCTCTATCTGGTTACTGTATTCTGTACTCTCTACTTTCTATTTTGATTTGGGCATTTCCCACTATTCATGTGTTCTCCCTGATGAGTCCTGGAGACTTCAGGACGAAACGCGTTGGAGTGTATTTGCCAGAATTCTTATCCGAGACTGTTGGTATTGTTTTTATGATTCCTTTCCTATCCCCACTTATATAGTAAGGGCCCATTTAGGTAGCATAGGCATTCATCTGTATCTGTACCCCCTCCCCTCTTGGTGACTAATACAGTAACCATGATGTTCTGAGACATTTTTTTTAGATGATTATTAACTAAAAGTTATATTTTATACCTCATTGGTGTTTTCCTTATGTATCGCTACATGCGATCATACTCAGTTAGCCGACTGTTACTTACCTCACCGTGCTCCTGACTCCTCTGCTTCCTCTGACTGTTGGTGTTTGCATACCCGTTTCCTAGGGCACGTGCGGCTCTCTTAAATTTAAAGGGCCAGTGCACTGGTAATTGGTCCTTGCTGGTCCCTGACCCCAGTGTCTGCACTTCCTCTTGACCCTGCCGGATCTTTGCGCCTTGTAGCCATTGAGGAAGCGTACCTTGCAGTGTCCTGTCTATACCGTGTACCAGTACCGTTTTTCTATGTTTCCTGACCACGTACCTTGCCACCAGCCCTGACCTTCCTGCCATACCCTGTCTCTGAATTCCCTTATTTATTGTATCATGCCTCACCTCGGCCGCCACTGTGGGTTAGTTGTACCAGGGGTAACGACCTGGGAGTTTGCCTGCAGGCGACCTCGGCGGGCTCTGGTGAAAACCAGCGACTCCTTAGACTCTGCTCCCTAGTGCGGCTTTCTCCTGTGGTACAGCGGATCCACTACTCCAACCGTTACAGCTTGGAAAAAGACTTTTCATCTATTAGTACCTCTGTGTGCATTTTAACACCAGCAGGCATCTGCCAACAAACAGGGATACTTTCTGCACCCTTATTTTAGTGTTAGAAAGTATACAAAATCTGCTTGAACATTAAACAAACTGTTAGGTACCAGGGATTATCAAATGTTTCCATGACTTTGACATTAACTTAGCCTTGAAACCATGTTAAAATGACTTAAATACATTCCTATGTGGCCTTGCAGTGCTATATAAAACTTGGCATTGGCATACATGTGTTTTGGAAAAAAAAAAAGGGGGGGGGGGGGCTAATCCCCAAAGTGAAAAAAGCAGGGAGGACCATAAAATATAACTTTTATTTGTTTCCAATAAAATGTCTATCAAAAAACACCCAGTGTAGTGTGTCATTTAAAAAAATATATATATATATATTAAACGGGTTATCCAGGAAAAAACTTTTTTTTTTATATATCAACTGGCTCCAGAAAGATAAACAGATTTGTAAATTACTTCTATTAAAAAATCTTAATCCTTTTAGTACTTATGAGCTTCTGAATTTAAGTTTGTTCTTTTCTGTCTAAGTGCTCTCTGATGACACGTGTCTCTGGAACCACCCAGTTTAGAAGAGGTTTACTATGGGGATTTGCTTCTAAACTGGGCGGTTCCCGAGACACGTGTCATCAGAGAGCACTTAGACAGAAAAGAACAACCTTAACTTCAGAAGCTCATAAGTACTGAAAGGATTAAGATTTTTTTAATAGAAGTAATTTACAAATCTGTTTAACTTTCTGGAGCCAGTTGATATATATATTAAAAAAAAAAAGTTATTTCCTGGAATACCCCTTTAAATAATGATCAATATCTATTTTGCCAGATCAAAGACATTAACACCAAAAAAGGTGCTTTGCACTTGTATTCATCAAAAAGTGCTCAGCCCTCATACAACAAAGGTACATGACCAAGATCACACCATGAGGTTCTCACTGTAACGCTGAGCGCTCCGGCCCCTGCTCCTGGACCGGAGCGCTCACTCCGTTTGTCCCCGCAGAGTGCCCCGGTCAGACTCACTGACCGGGGACACTCTGTTTCTGTCACCCGCGTCCCATCCTCACTTACCCGCACCCACTCCGTCTCTCTCCTCTGCTCCCTGGTCACGTGGTTCCCGGCGCGCGCATCTCTGCACTATAGGGCGCGCGCGCGCCGGCTGTGTAATATTTAAAGGGCCAGTGCACCATTGATTGGTGCCTGGCCCAATCCAATATAGCTGTCCCTATAAATGTATCCTGCCCCTTCCTCCCCTTGCCGGATCTTTGTTGCCTTTGTGCCCAAGAGAAAGCGTTTACTGTGTACTCCTTGCCTGTTGCCGAACCCGTTGCTAATGACTACCGCCTCTGAATCTGTGCTGCCTACCCTGACCTTTTGCTACGTCTGACTACGCCTCTGCCTGTCCCTTCTGTACTACGCCTGTCTCAGCAGTTAGTGAGGTTGAGCCGCTTCCGGAGGACACGACCTGGTAGTTACCGCCGCAGTAAGACCATCCCGCTTTGCGGCGGGCTCTGGTGAAAACCAGTAACTACTTAGAAACGATCCTCCGGTACGGTCCACGCCATTCCCTCACTGACACAGGGGATCCACTTCCAGTACCGCTTCCTGCTACCAGTCCGGATCCTTACACTCACTAGGCATTATGCAATCAAGTTTAAAGTAGTATTCAGCCATGCACTCATAATCAAAATAGTGTTCAGATCTGATACAGCAAATATATATCAAAGATCATCACACGAGGTTCCCAACGCATTTCTGTCGCAATAATGTGACCTACTCAGGGGATAAATTAGGATATTCACAACACTACATATAGAAAAGAGTATCTATGTAGCTATCAATTGGGAAACCATAGATATTGGCTACCATAGTAGTTTGTATAAAAAAAAGTAAATGCACGGAATGCTATGAACACTAAACATAAATTATAATATAACACTCTTGGAATTTGAAAGTGCCAAATAATGATGATCCTAGGAATTATAAGAAAATGCTCACAAGCTGCCGTGAGATTCCAGGTACAACTATACGATGATGTATAGGTGTATGGTTCTGGCGTCCGGCATGTGAATCAAACAGAGCGCATACCTGCTGTGAGTGCAGAGTCCCTGTGTCCCCATCTGCCGGCGGGGCCAGCATTCGCATGGTGGACAAAAGTGGACAAAAGTCCACCTTTATTCCTTAGGTGTTTGTTCATACCTGAGTCCATGCCATGCGGCATCAAGCAAGTCTTTTCTAGGCCTCCAGGCAGACTGTTCACCAGCTTCCAACCTTGGAGCAAACACAGGGAAGAACTCCACATTCAGCTCTCTCTGGCAGTGTGAACTGCAACTAACAAATCCCCCTCAGCTGGTGAAACAGGTTGCCTTTAAGGCCAACAAAAGGCGGCCTGGATTATGGGGAATGACCCTCACCCTGCACTTGGTCATTCCCAGTAAGAGCCGTCCCGGATTGGCCTTCCAGCCATACTACGGCCACAGTGTCAGACTGCATCGTAGCACAGACACTGAATAAATACCGGCTCTTACTTCACCAAAGCCAGGAGCCTTGGTGACACATATCGCCCTTCCACCACGATGCCTTTCCCCTTCTCACAATATATATATGAATGCTAGTACAAAAGTCAGATAAAAAAAATTAACCCCTTAAGGACTCAGGGTTTTTCCGTTTTTGCACTTTCGTTTTTTCCTCCTTACCTTTAAAAAATCATAACCCTTTCAATTTTCCACCTAAAAATCCATATTATGGCTTATTTTTTGCGTCGCCAATTCTACTTTGCAGTGACATTAGTCATTTTACACAAAAATGCACGTAAAAACGTAAAAAAAAATCATTGTGCGACAAAATCGAAAAAAAAAAACGCCATTTTGTAACTTTTGGGGGCTTCCGTTTCTACGCAGTGCATATTTCGGTAAAAATTACACCTTATCATTATTCTGTAGGTCCATACGGTTAAAATGATACCCTACTTATATAGGTTTGATTTTGTCGCACTTCTGGAAAAAATCATAACTACATGCAGGAAAATTTATACGTTTAAAAATGTCATCTTCTGACCCCTATAACTTTTTTATTTTTCCACGTACGGGGCGGTATGAGGACTCATTTTTTGCGCCGTGATCTGAAGTTTTTATTGGTATGATTTTTGTTTTGATCTGACTTTTTGATCACTTTTTATTCATTTTTTAATGTTATAAAAAGTTACCAAAATACGCTTTTTTGGACTTTGGAATTTTTTTGCGCGTACGCCATTGACCGTACGGCTTAATTAATGATATATTTTTATAGTTCGGACATTTACGCACGCGGCGATACCACATATGTTTATTTTTATTTTTTTTTACACTGTTTTATTTTTCTTATGGGAAAAGGGGGGTGATTCAAACTTTTATTAGGGAAGGGGTTAAATGACCTTTATTAACACTTTTTTTTTACTTTTTTTTTGCAGTGTTATAGGTCCCAAAGGGACCTATAACACTGCACACACTGATCTCTCATCCTGATCACAGGCGTGTATTAACACGCCTGTGATCAGCATTATCGGCGCTTAACTGCTCCTGCCTGGATCTCAGGCACGGAGCAGTCATTCGTCGATCGGACACCGAGGAGGCAGGTAAGAGCCCTCCCGGTGTCCGATCAGCTGTTCGGGACGCGGCGATTTCACCGCGGCGGTCCCGAACAGCCCGACTGAGCAGCCGGGATACTTTCAGTTTCACTTTAGAAGCGGCGGTCAGCTTTGACCGCCGCTTCTAAAGGGTTAATACCGCACATCGCCGCGATCGGCGATGTGTGGTATTAGCCGCGGGTCCCGGCCGTTGATTAGCGCTGGGACCCACGCGATATGATGCGGGATCGCGGCGCGATCCCGCTTCATATCGCGGGAGCCGGCGCAGGACGTAAATATACGTCCTGCGTCGTTAAGGGGTTAAAGAAGTGAAAAACATAAACATATCAATATATGTCATAGGGGAGAAAAAAGCTATATTTTATACAATATCACCAATTGAATTAGATGGAAAACGATATGCATGCACATGCATTCCGCACTAAGAGAGAAAACTCTCCAGTGAAGAAGCCGATACATGCATAAGGTTTGAACAAAGACAAGAGCCCAACAGAATAACAGCATCAGTGGGAATAACAAGTGCAGGTGATGAGAATTATTATTTTTTTTTTCGTGGGCTCTTGTCTTTGTTCAAACCTTATGCATGCATCGGCTTCTTCACTGGAGAGTTTTCTCTCTTAGTGCGGAATGCATGTGGATGCATATCGTTTTCCATCTAATTCAATTGGTGATATTTAGAGATGAGCGAAGTTACAGTGATTAGATTCGTCACAAACTTCTCAGCTCGGCAGTTGCTGACTTTAGCCTGCATAAATTAGTTCAGCTTTCAGGTCCTCCAGTGGGCTGGAAAAGGTGGATACAGTCCTAGGAGAGAGTCTCGAATCACTGTAACTTCGCTCATCTCTAGTGATATTGTATAAAATATTATTGCTTTTTTCTCCTTTATGACATATATCGATATGTTTATGTTTTTCACTTCTTTACTTTTGCTTTATCTGACTTTTGTACTAGCCTTCGTATATAACTAACATAAATGTGACAAAAAATGGATAAAAGATCTATCTATAGATAGATTGATAGAACTTTTATAATTTTTTGTCACATTTATATTGGTTTTTAATTCTGTTCTAATTCAGGCCCAGTATATGCTATGATTTTTATGGAGTTATGAAGGAGTTAATACCATCGGACCACAGGATTAGTGTTCCGGTGTGATTGCTCCACCTATGTATACCCATGTCTTTCTTGTATTTGGTGAATAATTAAGAGCGCTCCTTGCGTTTGAAATGCATAACCCCTTGTGTTCCTGTGTTGTCTCATTGGAATCAATCTTGGATTTTATTTGCATAAGAGCTGGATTCTACATTTCTTCATTTTTCTGTTCAATGGTGTTGTCCAGCACCCATTTGTCCAGGCCGGGGTTAGCTGGTTTTGTCTGTTCCATGAGACTTGTAAATAGTTTCCTGTGGTATTACAGGGTCATTTTACGAAAACATTTTTGACATCCAGATCTCTACATCACCATACAGTAGGTAATTATGTACACTTAAGGTGAGATTTATCAAAACCAGTCCAGAGAAAAAGTTGCTGGGTTTCCCATAGCAACCATTCATATTGCTTCTTTCATTTTTAACCCCTTAAGGACCAGGGGTTTTTCCGTTTTTGCACTTAAATTTTTTCCTCCTTACCTTTAAAAATTCATAACTCTTTCAATTTTGCACCTAAAAATCCATATGATGGCTTATTTTTTGCGCCATCAGTTTTGTAAATTTCAGGGTTTCCGTTTCTACGCAGTACATTTTTCGGTACAAATTACACCTTCTCTTTATTTTGTAGGTCCAATACAATTAAAATGATACCCTACTTATGTAGGTTTGATTTTGTCATACTTCTGGAAAAAATCATAACTACATGACGGAAAATGTATACGTTTAAAATTGTCATCTTCTGACCCCTATAACGTTTCTACTTTTCCATGTAGGGGGTGATATGAGGTGATTTTGTTGCGCGGTGATCTGAAGTTTTTAGTGGTACCATTTTTGTGTTGATAGGACTTTTTTATTGCTTTTTATTCATTTTTTTCATTATATAAAAAGTGGCCAAAAATACGCTATTTTGGACTTTGGAATTTTTTTGCGCCTATGTCATTGACCATGCATTTTAATTAACAATATATTTTTATAATTTGGACATTTCTGCCAGTGGCGGAAGGGGTTAAATGATCTTTATTCACTTTTTTTTTCACTTTTTTTTGCAATGTTATAGCCCCATGGGAGGCTATAGCACTGCACATACTGATCTTTTACATTGATCATTGTTATCCCATAGAATAACACTGATCAATGATTCTGCCGCTTCACTGCTCATGCCTGGATCTAAGGCACTGAGCAGTCATTCAGCAATCGGACACACAGGAGGAAGATAGGCACCCTCCTTGTGTCCTCCAGCTGTTCAGGATGCCGCAATTTCATCGCGGCAATCCCAAACAGCCCACTGAGCTAGCCGGGGGTAGTTTCCTTGCACTTTAGATGTAGCGATCAACTTTGAACGCCGCATCTAAAGGGTTAAAAGCTTGCGGCACTGCGATCAGTGCCGTGCACCATTAGCTATGGGTCACGGTCGGGCACGACCCGCTAGGATGGCCCCACATTATAGAAAGGGAGCGGACTCAGGGTGTACAGGTACACCCTGTGTCCTTAATGGGTTGAAGAGGCCTGTGAAAAATGAAATAAGTGATCTGATTGGTTGCTATGAGCAACTCAGCAACTTTTACTCTGGACAGGTTTTGATTAATCTCCCCCCCCCCCCCCCCGTTTATTTGCCTAGCACCTATACAATTACCTTCTTTCTGTTGCTCACTTGGTTTGTCATTCTATGCTCTGGCGGGAGCGTGGTATCACGCTGCATAACTCATCTTCCTCCTTGAGTCTGCTGTGCTGTGTCTTCTTCTCCAGTCCCTGCAGTCTGCTCTGTAACCAACTCCTCTCTGTTTTCATGCTGCAGTCTGATAGGACAGGAGTGAGCACAGGGGAGTGCTAGTCCCACCCATACTTACTGGACTTTGTCTCAGCCTGTGCTTTAGCTTGGACAAAGATGATGCTGAAGCTGGACAGAATTATGTTCTGGATGGTATGGGGACCCCTAGTGGTCTTTTTGCCAAGATTTACAACATATAAAAAGTTTGTGAAACTGACAGTGCCCATTTAAGTCCAACAATTATATACACTAAAAACATGACATTACCTGAAAATTGCTAAATGGTCACAAATGTACCATTGCATTAATGTATAATAAAAATAGTAGATAAAAAATATATATGGACAACTGTGTATAAGAACAACTATATCTACACAAGGTGCAGCACATTTATAAAATGCTCTCAGTCTTATGGTTCCGGAGTTGGTGCTTTTACCTTGTGGCACTGGGTTTCAATTTTACCAATGACAAGTTCTGTACAAAATGTATATGTTCCCCAGTGTTTGCACGGGCATCTTTTTGGCACTCCAGCTCTCATGTACACTGCAAAAATATATGATAGGTTAATTGGCTTTCTATAAAAAAGGATAGAATAGTTTGAAATGAATTAATTTAGGGACAGGGGCTGATATGAGTAGTGACAGCCTCTCTACAGTGATGCAGAATAATTTAACTGATAAACCTATATCTGCAAGCACATTCTGTTTAATGAGTTAAGATTTAGCTCTATTCAACTTGTTCTTTTACCAGACAATTAGCCCATCTGTTATACAGAGTCTAGAGGTCAGGATGCACTGTCAAGCATTAAGAGGCTGAAGAAAAACAAATGTTGTATGTATTACAGGGGATATTTCACACAAATTTCCATAATAATAAAAAAATAAAAAATATATATAAAATCACCATGACAATTGGGCATACCAGTAAATAAGTAAAGATTTCTGTAAGTTAGAATTATATATTTCTACTATTGCTTCCAATGTAATATAGCATTATTGCCACTATAGTATTTTTCTTTTACATTTTCGAATAAATTGGAAATCAGTATGCTCTAATAAATAAAAAAAAATCTTGAAAACATGGCTTAAACAAAAAGGCATCTATACTTATCTACCTTGGTAATCCCCCCCCCCCCCATGTTGGCCATTGCTATCATTGCTAACAGTCTCAGCTGATCCACTTCCAGTTGCTGGGGCCCAAAACTCCACATTGCTACTCAGCCAATCACTGGCCACAGCAGTGAAGCACAACAGAGCCGTAAGCAGCGATACAGGAGGATATAGTAGAACCAAGGGAGGTAAGTATAGTTATCTTTTGTCTGGCCAGGCAGTCTTGTCCTGTTTTCAGAATAAAATATTTTTGACAGGCATTTCCCTTTAACATATGATAGATTCTGAAAAATGTTAACTGGTGACTGGTGATTGACATAGGTTTCGATAAAATCAAAGACCCACTTGTTTTCTTTCTTTGCCTTCCATTGTTCACAACCTTCAGTAAAGGGAATGTGTTATCAGAAAGTTACCTATTGTTTATATCCAAATTTCATGTTACATATATTTTTAAACATTTGTGGTGTTTTTATTTTTTATTTTTGCTTTACCACATGTGACTACCTGTGCACTAAAATAATAAAAGAAGGTATACTTATCTCATGCTATTCCCGCTGTCAGATTTTCTGGTCCCCGATATGGATCAGATTTTTTAGAATTTTAATGCACAGGGAGACACACAGTAAAATATAACATTTGCCTGAAAAATACCTTTAATTATAGAAATAATATATATCCAAAGTTGAGACACATATAGAAGCAAGTCACCACAAATAGTACTGTTTCATGAGGATAATATTAAGAGCGGAGAGGCACCAGCAAATAGGTCAAAATAGCTGGGCATATGTTTCCTTGACTTTGGAATGACTGTTATGTGAGCTTCTAGGGCTTGTGTAGGAAAGAAAGATGTCCGGAAAAAAACAGAAACATAATTAAGTTGGGGTAAAGTTGATCATGTCAGGTGTTAAAAACAAAAACAAAGAAAACAAAAAAATATATAATAATTAACAAAGGGAATAACCATTGAGGGCCAGGCTGTTACAGTTTTAGTTGATTTCATGATGGACGCCAGTTCTTGTTCTGTGAATTACATACATAAAGGTACTGAATACCACAGGGGAAAAAGTAGATAAGGAGGTATATGCAATATACTACAGAAGAGGTTTTAGAGCCATACTCTTTTGTTACATTGTTCTAGACAAGTTCGGTAATAATTGTAGAGGAGTCCCATAGTGTGAAATCACAGTGCCCCCACAGACCCCTAACATAATGGCTTCCATTTGCTGATATTCGTGAAAGCTACAGATCTCATTTTTCAGCTTGGTAGAATCAGAGGAGAGAGAAGAGTGATCAAAGCAGCTTTCATCAAGTGTTCTGAAATGCCAATAAACCGTGTCCACTACATGGTGAATGTGTCGCCTACATTTTTTCTGTTTTATGTTGGGTGTGTGGTGGGGTATATTTGTAGTCATCTGTGACCTGTGCAGAGGTCATTCTTCAGGGATTGGGGGATATTGTTTTCTTTATTTACTGAGTTTTAGTGCTGCACAGATAGCTTTTCAGCCGCATCCACCTTAATATCACACATAGAACAAGAAGTTTGAGTGTAGTTTAAAGAGTAGCTCCCATCATCCTTTTTTTTCTGCCCCTGCCTATTGCCCATCTATCCCTAACCTCCTCAATTCCCTAATTTTTTTTTTTACTGTATTAAAAATGCCTTTTTGTCTGCCTGGTAGTGTGCTCACTTACCAGCAGACTTCCCCAACAGGCGCAACGTCACTTATTCCTGCAGGGGGCCGACTATACAGTGTACCTCCAGCTGTTTCACCACTACAACTCCCAGCTTGCCCTGACATCTATTGGCTGTCAGGGCATGCTGGGAGTTGTAGTGGGGAAACAACTGGAGGCACACTGTGGTGAAAACACTATCTGTGTTACGGTGATGGCTGCAGCTGCCGCACATCCTGCTCCCCCGAACCCCGCAGCGCAACCCGCTCCCCCCCCCTTCACCCCCCCAAAAAGTCTAAAGTGCACGGCAGTCCCAGCGCAGCACTGCTTAGCAGCAATGGCATATGAAATTCCACCACACAGGGGGAGCCGGGGTCGGCGTGCGAGGCCAGGGAACCTGCGCGCATCCTCCTTGTTCAAAGTGCTCACTCCAGCCTGTCTGTTTGACAGGCAGGGAGCGAGCGCAACCTGACTGAATTTGGACTGATGCCTGGCCGGGATCGATCCAAATTCATCTGTGACGTCACAGCAGGCTGCAGCCGTCCACTAGTAGGGAAATCCCTAGTGCTCGGATTTCAAAATCAATATAAAGTGTTTTAATTACAAAAAAAATTAAAGTATATTAGAAATATGTTGTAGTACATCAGTAATACAACATATAAAAAAAAACTTCATGACAGTGCCCATTTAGAGTGTAGTGGTGATATTGCAAACTGTCAAATTTTAGGATTGTGTTAATAAATAAAATGTGATATTACCAGCAACATCGCAACTTTTTTCCTGCTGGGATAGAAATGTTGGTGTAGAATGTTGGTTCAGATTGTTCCTGAGGAAATCCCTGGGTCAGTGCAAGAGCCAAAATCAAAAACATCCTCCTAGTGCAATTTCTAGCCTATACCCCTAACTATAATTTGTTTAAAAAGAAAACATTATCCTCTGAGCAGAAAAAGTTTATGTTTACATGTAATGATTTTTGCTACATCCCAACTAAAAAGGGCCAGGTAGTACAAATAAGCTTAAGTGTAAATAAGACAAGTGGTCAGGTAGGATCATAATATAACGTATTAACACTTCTTAATCCCATTATCACCACCGTGGCACTGTTACATGAGGATAATACGAGGCTGCAAGTCCCAGTCAACTCTGAGTCTAATGACCTGAACTGACAGCATCATATATCCTTATTGTGCTCTTAGTTCAAGACAATTGATGTGTGCTTTGGCTGGAAATGGTGCCAGAAATACAAATGCAGAAAATGTATGTGTATTACATGCCTGATATTGGCCACATGCAGGATACACATACTGGGGTGTGCTGGAACAATACGGAAATATTAATAATATACTTTAACTTACCATATTTCGATCACTGGGTGCCACCAATATCACCATCCCCTCCTCTGTCCCCAGTCTTTTTCCAGCTTTTGATGGCCAACACTTCACACTGCGGCTCAGCTAATTGAGTGATAGGCCAAGTGGCAGTGTTTTGTAATGCACCCAGGCCCAGCCTTCTTCCTGGTGCCCATTTCATGACTCTTCCGCTCAGCCTATCACCCGCCAAGATGGGACATGGCTGTGGCCGGCGATTAGCTCAATGTAGTGTTACGTGTTAGGCCCCAGAGGCCAGGACTTTAATATTGACAGCATTGGAGGAGCAGTGTAAGGTAAGTTAAAGTTTATTTTTATTATTCCAGCCCAGACATAATGGATAAGAAGAAAAAAAATAACACTGTGGTTCTCCTTTAAGCCAGAAATGTGCACTCACAGTCATGCCCCTTTCACAAAAGCCACACTCACTTTTGATTAAGCCCCGCCTCTTTGCTGAGTGTGGCACACATCTCAATTTTTTTTACTAACCTAAAAGTGGTCTAAACGTGGACTGGAGAGTCAAAAGACATCCCAAACAACCTGTGCTACTGTAAACAATCTAATGCACACTTTGAATGTCTAGTTTAAGATTGCATTCTCTAATAACAATACAGCTTTAATTTTTCTCACCTATTTTGTAGCATTTTGCAAGAATGTTTTGCCATCTTTGCTGGACAAGTTATTTGCTGGAGGGATTATGAAATATCGATTCATAGTCACTCCATGTAGTTTTGTCGATGACGTTTTCATGAGCCTTCTTTCCTCTCAGACACCAAATAGCGTTTTATATCTGTAAAATGCTATGTGTTGTGCATTTCCAAAAAAAGAATTTGAAGATGAAGGAGGCCTTAGTGGTGTGATATGTAAATTCTACAGTATTTAAATTTTTTTCCTGTAAAACCAGGCTCTTTAATATTCAATGACCATGCTAGACTGACACTCCAAATAATAAATGATCAGATAATAACTATCTTATTGGGGCCAAATTGAGTGGATATATACCGAGCCTAGAAAGCTGCCATTTGATGTATTTTAAAGGGGTGCTACCCCATAGACATCTTATCCCCTATCCAAAGGATAGGGGATAAGATTTCTGATCGCGGGGGTCCCGCCGCTGGGGACCCCCGCAATATAGCATGCGGCACCCACCTGTTTCTGGTCTGGAAGCGCTGGAGGGTCTGGGTCCCGACCTTGGGAACGGAAGTCCGTGATGTCACGTCTCCGCCCCTGTGTGAAGTCACGCCCTGTCCCCTCAATGCAAGTCTATGGGAGGGGGCGTGACGGCCGTCACGCCCCTCCCATAGACTTGCATTGAGGGGACGGGGCGTGACGTCACAGGGGGCGGAGTCGTGATGTCACAAACTTCCGTTCCCAAGGTTGAGACCCAGACCCTCCAGCGCTTCCAGACCAGAAACAGGACCCCCGCGATCAGACATCTTATCCCCTATCCTTTGGGTAGGGGATAAGATGTCTAGGGGTGGAGTACCCCTTTAAGATAATTTAAGGGGTTTATGGCTAAGCAGTCATTTATGTTCACTAACTAAATCAAACCCGCTAACAACAATGCTCAGTTTGTTCTGCACATACAACTAAAATCCTCAGACAGCAGACAAGCTTTTGCCGTATTGCAGACTTCCAGCAAGTAAGACACCCTGACCTTGGAACACTAAATTTTTTATTCAGAAAAAAAAAAAAAGAAATGCTACTTCAGTGAAACTATGCAAATTGCTCCCGCTTCCTGAGGATTTGAACATCTTAGAGAATTTTACAAAATCAGACATTAAATGCCATTCAGAGACTGCTGATTTTATCTGTAGCCTGAGACAGGGGCCCATTTCAGTCTCATCAGCAGATGATGCACATGTACATCCTGGGTCACGTAATTCTCCAGTTAGTTAGCCCTAGGACTGGCAACTCGACCAAGCATGAAAACCAGCAATATATTTGATAGAACAAGAAGAAGAAGAAGAAAAAAAAGAGATTCTAACATATAACTTTCAGTAATGAGCTTACAATTCAGGAACAATTTGACACGTCTGCATTACAGTGACGTAGATCACATCCTGTGGTATGTCTTAGATGTGAAATTCAACTCATACTTGCAATTTTCGCATATGCTGCTTCCTGAAATACAACAGTAGGCACATTCACAAAGCTTTCATTCACAGAGGAATGCTCTCTAAAATGTATTTTATTCCTGCTGGAGGTGAAATATGTGCCGTAACCATCAGCATTTCTAGGGAGTAATTATGAAGTATATGAATATGTTTCATTCACGCTGTTTTCAAAACATTTATGATGGATGCACCTTACTTTACCTTATGCTCCTAACACCATAAAGGCGTATCTTCAACCATTTCACTTAAAATATTTTCAAGTCCGCAAAAAAATGTTAAGTGCCTTACAATATATATATATTTTTTATTAATAATGATATATTCTATATGCCGTATTTCTCTGTGCATCTATTATAAGCAGGTTTGATATATATGGCTCATATAGAAGGACATTAGGACTAGGTATATTGAATGACCATTCTGACCATCCCACATCAATCCCCTGTAAAGCTTTACAAGCTACTGCATAAATAAGTAAATAAATAAATACATTAAACCAATTGAAACATTCATCCACTATACCTAGAAAAGAAGCCTGGCTGCCAAACACTCAAAAAATACTTGAAGCTACACAAAGGCTTTATTGAACACTCCACCATAGACTAAAAGCCATGCATACAAGAAGGCAATATGTGGGGATGTATAGCTCAGGGATGGTGTACTAGTGCCTGACAGAAACCTAAATAAGGATAACTAGTGGTAAAATGACCAATATATGATTACCAAAATAAACAATCAATATGTAGCTTCTGAGAACCCTTAAAATAGTGCAATAATAATCATTCCCAATGGCAGCTAATAAATACTAACTAATTCATCTGTAGGGAACATAGGCGTTCGCAGCCTATTGCATTAGGGTGTGCACCTTAAAGCACAAATTCACGCCGTGCGCATGCGTATACACACACACACACATAGACACACACACACATACACACACACACACCCAAGTAACTAACAACACATTGCTAATTTGCTCCTGATCTCTATGTGAATTGCACTCCGTAAACCGGCCCAGGTCAGGTGCTCTGTGTGAACAATATGTAGTATCATGCAAGTTTAAAACAATAAATCAGAACAATCTGTGATTGAATCTAAACTATCAGTAGGTAGCCATTTGCCCCTTAATATGTGACACAGATGGGTCTGACTGAGGCTGAACGAATGAGTAAATGAAATAAAAATGCAGCTTGATGGAAGAAGAAATGAACTCTTAGTGTACATGGCTGAGGAAAAAACAAAAACCTGATAAAATATATATAAAATAAATAAACAAACAAACTCAGTATTTTTCAGGGACCAGTTCAGGTTTGAAGTGGATTTGAAGGGTCTTCATATTAGAAATACCCCATAAATGACCCCATTATAAAAACTAAACCCCCCAAAGTATTCAAAATGACATTCAGTCAGCGTTTTAACCCTTTAGGTGTTTCACACGAATAGCAGCAAAGTGAAGGAGAAAATTCACAATCTTCATTTTTTACACTCACATGTTCTTGTAGACCCAATTTTTGAATTTTTACAAGGGGTAAAAGGACAAAATTTTTACTTGTATTTGTAGCCCAATTTCTCTTGAGTAAGGACATACCTCATATGTCTATGTAAAGTGTTCGGCGGCGCAGTAGAGGGCTCAGAAGGGAAGGAGCGACAAGGGGATTTTGGAGAGTACGTTTTTCTGAAATGGTTTTTGGGGGGCATGTTACCTTTAGGAAGCCCTTATGGTGCCAGAACAGCAAAAAAAAAAACATATGGCATACCATTTTGGAAACTAGACCCCTCGGGAAATGTAACATGGGATAAAGTGAACCTTAATACCCCACAGGTGTTTCACGACTTTTGCAAATGTAAAAAAAAAAAATAAAAAATTTTACCTAAAATGCTTGTTTTCCCCAAAAAATTTTATTTTTAAAAAGGGTAATAGCAGAAAATACCCCTAAAAATTTGAAGCCCAATTTCTCCCAATTCATAAAACACCCCATATGGGGGTGAAAAGTGCTCTGCTGGCGCACTACAGGTCTCGGAAGAGAAGGAGTCACATTTGGCTTTTTGAACACAAATTTTTCTCTGGGGGCATGCCGCATTTAGGAAGCCCCTATGGTGCCAGGACAGCAAAAAAAAAACCACATGGCATACCATTTTGGAAACTAGACCCCTCGGGGAACGTAACAAGGGGTTAAGTGAACCTTTATACCCCACAGGTGTTTCACGACTTTTGCATATGTAAAAAAAAAATTTTTTTTTTTTACCTAAAATGCTTGTTTTCCCAAAAATTTTACATTTTTAAAAAGGGTAAAAGCAGAAAATACCCCCAAAAATTTGTAACACAATTTCTCCCGAGTACGGCGATACCCCATGTGTGACCCTAAACTGTTGCCTTGAAATACGACAGGGCTCCAAAGTGAGAGCGCCATGTGCATTTGAGGCCTAAATTAGGGATTGCATAGGGGTGGACATAGGGGTATTCTACGCCAGTGATTCCCAAACAGGGTGCCTCCAGCTGTTGCAAAACTCCCAGCATGCCTGGACAGTCAACGGCTGTCCGACAATACTGGGAGTTGTTTTGCAACAGCTGGAGGCTCCGTTCTGGAAACAGTGGCGTACCAGACGTTTTTCATTTTTATTGGGGAGGAGAAGGGGGCTGTGTAGGGGTATGTGTATACGTAGTGTTTTTTACTTTTTATTTTATTTTTTGTGTTAGTGTAGTGTAGTGTTTTTAGGGTACAGTCGCACGGGCGGGGGTTCACAGTAGTTTCTCGCTGGCAATTTGAGCCGCAGCAGAAAGTTTGCGGCAGCTCAAATTTGCAGCCAGATACTTACTGTAATCCTCCGCCCATGTGAGTGTACCCTGTACGTTCACATTGGGGGGGACATCCAGCTGTTGCATAACTACAACTCCCAGCATGCCCGTTGGCTGTCGGTGACTGCTGAGAGTTGCAGTTTTGCAACAACTGTAGGCACACTGGTTATGTATCACTGAGTTTGTGACCTAACTCAGTGTTTCACAACCAGTGTGCCTCCAGCTGTTGCAAAACTACAACTCCCAGCATGTACGGGGCATGGTGTACGGTGACTGCTGAGAGTTGTAGTTTGCAACAGCTGGAGGCACATCGGTCGTGAAACACTGAGTTAGGTAAAAAAAAACTCTGAGTTTCACAACCAGTGTGCCTTCAGCTGTTGCAAAACTACAACTCTCAGCAGTCACCGACAGCCAACGGGCATGCTGGGAGTTGTAGTTATGCAACCAGCAGATGCACCACTACAACTCCCAGCATGCACTTTAGCTGTTTGTGCAAGCTGGGAGTTGTAGTTATACAACAGCTGAAGGTACACTTTTCTATAGAAAGAATGTGCCTCCAGCTGTTGCAAAACCATAAGTCCCAGCATGCCCATAAGGGAATGCTGGGAGTTGTGGTGGTCTGCCTCCTTCTGTTGCATAACTACAGCTCCCAGCATGCCCTTTTTGCATGCTGGGAGCTGTTGCTAAGCAACAGCAGGAGGCTGTCACTCACCTCCAACGATCCAGACGCTGCAGGTCAGTCCCGCCGCCGCAGCTGCTCCTGGGGCCCCGATCCCAACATTGACGCCGGGGATCGGGGTCCCCAGCACCCGGGGTGCACGTCCCGCACCCGCTCACGTCCTCCAGAAGAGGGGCGGAGCGGGTGCGGGAGTGACGCCCACAGCAGGCGCCCTGATTGGTCGGCCGGTAATCCGGCCGACGAATCAGGGCGATCGTGAGGTGGCACCAGTGCCACCTCACCCCTGCAGGCTCTGGCTGTTCGGGGCCGTCAGAGACGGCCCCGAACAGCCAGTAATTCCGGGTCATCGGGTCACTGGAGACCCGATTGACCCGGAATCGCCGCAGATCGCTGGACTGAATTGTTCAGCGATCTGCGGCGATCGCCGACATGGGAGGGCATAATGACCCCCCTGGGCGATATGCCGGGATGCCTGCTGAACGATTTCAGCAGGCATCCGGCTCCGGTCCCCAACCCGCTAGCGGTGGTGTCCGGAATTCCCACGGGCGTATGGATACGCCCTCGGTCCTTAAGGACTCGGGATGCAGGGCGTATCCATACGCCCTATGTCCTGAAGAGGTTAAATCACGGAATTTATTACAAATTGAGGATTTAAAAATGAAAAAATTACCTCTAGCAGATATTGGCTGCCTTAAGCCGTTCTGGAAGAGTGGTATACCGAGAGTAATTCCCCTGGTATTGTGCAGTAACCACCTGGCCGTGCCGCTCTCACCCTTGGTTGCTGTGACTCCACCTCCGCATGACACGCATTCTACAGGGGAGGTCTGCAGGAGGAGCATGTCCGTCCTACACTGTGCAGCGATATCGCTCGCATCAGGGCCGGTTTTAGGCTAAGGCTGGGTTCACACTACGTTTTTGCCATACTGTTTTCAATCCGTTTTTCTAAAGAAAACTGTATGGTAAAAAAACGGATGGAACAGTATGGAAAAAAGTAAACCGTATGCGTTTTTAAACAGTATACTGTTTTTAAAAGTGCATACAGTTCCGTCAGTTTTTATAGAAAAAAAACCTATACGTTTTTGAAAATTTTGTCCATTTTTAATGGGAGGGGTCTTGGGTGGGGACTTTAGGATTCAAATGCGCATGTGCAAAGTAAAAAAGTATACGTTTTTCCCGTATGGAACCGTATACATGTGCGTTTCCCATTGACGTCCATGTTAAAAAAAAACGGTTGCAGTACGGTTTTTAAACCGGAGTCAAAACCGTGGTTGACCACAATTTTGTCTCCGGTTTAAAAACCGTACTTTAACCGCATAAGTAAAAGAGTTATAGATATCAGTAAAATAGTAAAGTTTATATTTTTGTATAGTTACCCCACATTAGGTTGGCAGCATCGTTTCCCCATATTAGGACGGCAGTATAGTTCCCCCCACATTAGGTTGGCAGTATAGTCCCCCCCACATTAGGTTGGCAGTATAGGACCCCCACATTAGGTTGGCAGCATAGTTCCCCCACATTAGGTTGGCAGTGTAGGACCCCCACATTATGTTGGCAACATAGTTCCCCCACATTTGGGTGGCAGTATAGGGCCCCCACATTAGGATGGAAGCATAGTTCCCCCACATTAGGTAGGCAGTATAGTTCCCCCACATTAGGTTGTAGTCCCCCCACATTAGGTTGCCAGTATAGTTCGCCCCACATCAGGTTGGCAGTATAGTTCCCCCACATTAGGTTGTCAGTATGGTTTCCCCACATTAGGTTGTAGTTTCCCCACATTAGGTTGCAGTTCCCCCACATTAGGCTGGCAATATAGTTCCCCCACATTAGGTTGTAGTTCTTTCACATTAGGTTGGCAGTATAGTTCCCCCACATTAGGTGCATTATAGTTCCCCCACATTAGGTGCAGTATAGTTCCCCCACATTAGGTGCAGTATAGTTGCCCCACATTAGGTGCAGTATAGTTCCCCCCACAGTAGGTGCAGTATAATTCCCCACATTAGGTTCAGTATAGTTTCCCCCACATTAGGAGCAGTATAGTTCCCCCATATTAGGTGCAGTATAGCTTCCCCACAGACATACAGCCTTCTGCCATATACAGTGCATGGATGGAAGCTGTATGCCTGTGTACTGCCACACTTCAGTGCTCCGACCACCATTCCTCTGGGGGTCACGATCTACTGCTATGGCCTATAAGCCATAGCAGTAGGTCCCAGGACCGGAGGAGCGGTGGTCGGAGCACCGAAATTGATGTGCAGGTTACTTACCATGTGCGTGCGTCCTCCTCCTCGATGCTCCAATGCTCCGCTCCTCCATTCCTATGGGGGCACGCACGGGACATCAGTGACGTCCCTGCGTGCGCTACCTCCCAGTGGCCCATCCATTTTTTATGTTAAAGCGGGGCCGCAGAAAGATAACCGGGACATCCTTGTGTCCCGAAATGATCTTTCGGGACACAGGGATGTCCCAAATGTGACAGGGCTCCCTGCGGGCTGCTCAGTGGTGGATCCCCCCCCTCCCTGATCCGCCACTGAGCAGCTCGCAGGGGGCACCCTAGGGGATGGGGCATGGAGGTGATAGAGCTTCAAGTTTGAGGCTTGATTTGGGTGTGCCTGGTAGGGAATTTATAGAGTGCAAAAGTAATAATCTTAGAAACTATCACAATAGTATATAAAGACAACATGGACATCACCACCCCAATGCATGTTCCTCTTAGGCTTCCTTCTAGGTCCAAAATAAGGACAGTACAGAGAGTACTGCCATTAGGAACTGTTACGATTCGGCAGGCTGGATGTGGATCCTCTGTGTCAGCGAGGGATTGGAGTGGACCGTGTCGGTGGACCGGTTCTAGGTTGCTACTGGTATTCACCAGAGCCCGCCGCAAAGCGGGATGGTCTTGCTGCGGCGGTAGCAACCAGGTCGTATCCACCGGCAACGGCTCAACCTTGCTGACTACTGAGAAGGCGTGGGACAGAAGGACTAGACAGAGGCAAGGTCAGACGTAGCAGAAGGTCGGGGCAGGCGGCAAGGTTCGTAGTCAATGGATATAGCAAGAGGTCAGGAACACAGTAATGGCAAACATGATAACGCTTTCTCCAGGCACAAAGGCAACAAGATCCGGCAAGGAAGTGAAGGGGAAGTGAGGTTAAATAGACAGGGAGCAGGTGGAGGCTAATTAGACTGATTGGGCCAGGCACCAATCATTGGTGCACTGGCCCTTTAAATCTCAGAGAGCTGGCGCTCGCGCGCCCTAAGGAGCGGAGCCGCGTGCGCCAGGACATGACAGCCGGGGTCCGGGACAGGTGAGTGACTTGGGATGCGATTCGCGAGTGGGCGCGTCCCGCTATGCGAATCGCATCCCCGCCGGCAGAGTCAGTGCAGCGCTCCCGGTCAGCGGGTCTGACCGGGGTGCTGCAGAGAGAGGAACGCCGCGAGCGCTCCGGGGAGGAGCAGGGACCCGGAGCGCTCGGCGTAACAGGAACCCAGACAAATAATGGGCTCATGCTCTCCTATAGGCTTCCACTTGTTTTCTACCCATAACCCAACATATGGGAATGACAAGCTTTTATTTTATGTTAGCAAACAATCATATTTAATAATGTAATGACATGCATGTCTCATTCCCAATATGGTGCCCTTCGGTTCTCATAAGTCAAAATGTTTGTTCTCCTTATAGACCCACTAAGTAAAATGTATGGGCCTTATAGGCCACATTGAGCTAATTGGGGATGTTGCTAGAGTGTTTAAAGATTAAGGGCACAAGCCCGAAGACATATGTCTCTATCCCCCCAGGAATTGTATCAAAGACAGTATAGCTATAAGGCAACTTTCAAAACACATGATATACACCATTTACATATTACAGTATAATGTGGGGTCTATCACTTGCATCAATGATATTCCCAAATAATTTGCCCCATCACAAATAGTAATTTATACATCTGCATGTTAGTATACCGTTGAATAAGTCAATCATAAAGTTAGCACTATACAAGGACCAACAATAAATACCATCACAGTAAGACCACACATGACTACAACAAAGCCCAATGCAAACCAATAATACTACAATACAACGACCATATATTGTACTGTGTTTAATTTGTGTAATATTGTGTTAATACATACAGTACAATGAATACAGTACAGTTAAAGCCAGTGACTGGTAAGTGATATTTCTCTAATTGAAGCCTTTGACTTTGCCTTGTTCTTCAACTGAGCCAGACTGTCATAACAACATCTCTTCTGTACAGAAATGTATGTCACCTCACCTGACACACAAACTTTACATAGTGCTGACTACTTCATTAGTCTCTTACTACTACATAAATAGTGTCATACAGATGGGGCCTCCAAAATAATAGTGGCAGCTAGTGCACCACATTGTATTAGTGTCTCTTTATCTATTGACACAGTAGTAATGTTCCCTCTATACTATGAACAATAATAGTGCCCCCAAACAGCATTAGTGCCCTTCATTGTGACCTGCACAATATTAGTGCCCACCAAATTTTTATACGGCCCCTTAGAGTATACTGAAATGAAGCAGATAATAATCAAATTAAGTGAAATTGGCACAGAATATTGGGTGGAATAGAGCAGATTTTGAGAAGAAATACAACTCTCTATTGACTTCAGTGGGATTTTTCTCAAGGATTTCTCCTCAAAATTTGACATGTCAAAAATCTGCATGAATTCCATTTGAAATGACTCATTGTGCACTAGCCCTTACAGAATAATACTCCCTTCTCATAGCAGCCCACACAGTAACAGGGCACCTTTGTTACTCACACTTTTTCATAGAGTTCCATCTATCTCTATCCATTAGTTTCCATCTATTTATATTACTATCTCTATTCATTTGTTTCTCTTGATAGGACTGTTTGATTTATTATTAAATAAAAGCGCAGCAAAGGGTCTATGGTTGTCATCCATCATTCAGTTGGTTCGATGGTTATAATTGAAATGGAAGCCAAAATGGCAGTGTGCAATGAGGGGTCATGCATATTTAAATGCTCTGGATAGTTCCAGAGAGGTCAGCAGAGAGCACTGTGTTCCAAAAAGAAAATAATTTCCTCTGCAGTATTCAGCAGCTAATAAGTACTGGAAGGATTAAGATTTACAAATCTGTTTAACTTTCTGGCACCAGTTGATATAAAAAAAAAGTTTTCCACCAGAGTACCCCTTTAATATCTGAGTGCATGTAACCGACACTGGCGTGGCCCCCCGCTTATTACAGACTTATTACTCCTACATTTAATATGCATGCCCCTTTTTACAGTCATGGCACCAAACAAAGACTAAATGATAATCATGATTCCTATCCCCCCGGATAAGTAAAATCTTCAAAGAGGTTACAAAGGCCTATAATTCAGAGCCCAGGGAGGGTGATGGTTAATTGGTGGGGGCCACGATTAACAAGCTTTATAAAAGTATGTGATCACCACACATTCACTGACCTACCACTTGTGACAAGAATACAATGGTCCCTCAAGTTTCAATAATAAAGGAGTACTCTGCTGCAGGAACACTTATCCCCTATCCAAAAGATAGGAGATAAGTGTCTGATCGTGGGGGGTGGGGGGTAGGGGGGTTGCTGGGGGGTGGTGTGGAAATCCAACTGCTGGGACCCCTGCTATTTCCTACAAGGCAGCCCGGCAGTGCGCAGGAATGGGGTGTGTCACCCAACCCCCCACCCCCCATAAAGCTCCAGCTGACATGCTTCCTCCATGTATCTCTATGGGAGAGCTGGAAATACGACGTTCGGGTATCTCCTGCTCTCCTATAGAGATACATGGAGGGAGTGTGTTAGCCGCCACTTCGTGCAGGGGTCGACATGCCCAATTCTGGGGACTGCCGGGGTGCAATGCAGGCGATCCCGGAGGGGGTTCCAGCAGTTGGGTTCCCCGCGAACAGACACTTATCCCATCAGGGGAAACATTTTTATGCTTTAAATTGCCCTGTTCTGACCACTTTAACCTTGTTTTCTATTTTTACACCCACAGGACCATTTAACCCTTTAAGGATTTCCGTTTTGGCACTTACATTTTTTCCTCCTTACATTTAAAAAGATCATAACTCAACCAAATTCAGGCTTATTTTTTGCTCCACCAATTCTACTTTGCAGTGGTATTAGTCATTTTACCCAAAAATCTACGACAAAATGAAAAAAAAATTCAAAGAAAAAACACCATTTTGTAAATTTTGGGGGCTTCTGTTTCTACGCAATACATTTTTCGGTAAAAATGACACCTTCTCTTTATTCTGTGGGTCCATACGATTAAAATGATACACTACTTATATAGGTTTGATTTTGTCGTACTTCTGGAAAAAATTATAACTATATGCAGGGAAATTTTTATGTTCAAAATTGTCCCTATTGACCCCTATAACTTATTTATTTTTCCACGTACAGGGTGGTATGAGGGCTCATTTTTGCACCATGATATGAAGTTTTAAGTGGTACCATTTTTGTATTGATCAGACTTTTTGATCGCTTTTTATTTATTTTTTCATTATATAAGTGACCATTAATACTCTATTTTGGACTTTAAAATTTTTGCATGGATTAATTAACAATTTCCACATGTGATGATACCACATATGTTTATTTATTATTTTAAATGGGAAAAGGGGGGTGATTCAAACTTTTATTAGGGAAGGGGTTAAATGATCTTTATTAGGTTTTTTTTTTCACTTTTTTTTTCCAATGTTATAGCCCTGTTATATCACTGCACACACTGATCTTTTACATTGATCTTTGTTATCCCATAGGATAACATTGATCGATGATTCTGCCACTTGACTGCTCATGCCTGGATCTCAGGCACTGAGCAGTCATTCGGTGAACGGACACCAGGAGGCACCTGGTGTCCTACAGCTGTTTGGGACACCACAATTTCACCGTGGCGGTCCCAAACAGCCCACTGAGCTAGCCAGGGGTAGTTTAGTTTCACTTTAGACGCGGCAATCAACTGTGGATGCCGCATCTAAAGGGATAATAGTGCGTGGCACCATGATCAGTGTCACGGGCTATTAGCCATGGGTCCCGGCCATTTCTAGATGCCGGGCCCGACCCGCTATGATTCCGTGGCCCCGCGTTATAGAGAGGGAGCGGACTCAGGGCATACAGGTATGCCCTTGGTCCTTAACAGGTTAAAAAATATGTATTTTTATTTAAAAAATTGTTCCCTTTAGGGGACCTGTATGAGTAATCATTACATTGCTCATATAGACATACAGGTCAGTGCAATACCCACTCCATTGCATTGATCCATTTTATCAGAGATCCTACTAAAGGCTATAAGGGCAGATCCCTAACAGTGGCCACAGAAAAGGACTCAAACTGCCATGACAATGGGTCAGCTCTCCACAATCACTTTGTGGGGAGACAACACAACTGCTAGTCCACCACTGACACACGCTAATAATATTGGAATGCTGCTGTCAGCGCTTACAGTAGCCCTCTGAGATCGCTCCATGCTGTCTATTAGTCGTGGCTGTCAGGTTTGTAGTGACCTTATCTCTTGTGTCACAATAACTTTTGTGACACAATCATGTACATGAACGTAATTTGTCATGAAAGGGTTAAATGTGGTTTTATTGGCTTTGATGTTGCAAGGAAATAAGATTTGAACATCTACAAGAAAACTCTCTGTTCTTAGGTTTGTTTCTTTGGTAAATACAGAATTTTTCTTACTTTGGGTAATGATTTGCACTAATAAATGAGTTTACTGTATGCTTCCGTACACACACATTGCCAGCCATAGTCTCTGTCTTCACCGGAGTTATTATCTATGGTGTCAAGCTGTCAACATTGTTCAACAAGTAGTAAAAAAATGTTATACTGCATTTGTGATGTAATGGAGGAATAGCATTTGACAGGATGAACATAAATCTGAATGTCTAAATATTTGTTACATTTATTAGAGAGAATTAATGTTTCCCAAAACGCAAATGGCCTTTTTAAACAAAGATTTCCTTTCTGAATGGCGTACTTCTATTTATGGACACACATTATCTGTAGATAATAACAACTGGTCTGTACAGTATTCCTGTGAGTGATCAATAAGATATGTGCTGCAAAAACTCAACTTTTTAAAAGTTGTATACAAGAATATTGTGTATGCGGTAAAAAGAACCTGGAGATTAGAACTGTTAGAAGATTCATGTTTGAAGATAAAATTACAAGTTGGAGAGTTGAGTCATCCATTTTTGAGTCATGCCTGAGTCATTGGTATTAAACTCAGGCATATGTGTGTGTGTGTGTGTATGTAGAAAATATATAAAAACAAATTGCATGGTACAGCCCTAATTAGTGGGGTAAAAAAGTATTTAGTCAGTCACCAATCGCGTTTCGAGCAGTTGCTCTTAGTCATGGCCATGACTAAGAGCAACTGCTCGAAACGCGTCGGCGTTTCACCCCCCCTTTGTTTTTAGTGACATGTCACTCGTCACCTTGTGGCAATTTTCCATGTTTTAATTAGTTGCCATTAAAGGTTAAGTTTTATTGGGAACCTCTACCCAGGAGCTGGACCCCTTCCATTTTCTTTTTCTCAGTTTCACGGGGAGTGGCGGCTCCCTGTCTCCGTGCTCCGGGACTATTGCCTGATGCTTGACACATATGGACTTTGGTGAGCTGATCTACTCCTTTTGTTTCTCTACTACATAACTCAACTATAAGAGACGTAATGAGAAAAAAAATCCATAAAATCACATTGTCTGATTTTTTAAAGAATTTATTTGCAAATTATGGTGGAAAATAAGCATTTAGTCAGTAACAAAAGTTCATCTCAATACTTTGTTATATACCCTTTGTTGGCAATGACAGAGGTCAAATGTTTCCTGTAAGTCTTCACAAGGTTTTCACACACTGTTGCTGGTATTTGGCCCATTCCTCCATGCAGATCTCTAGAGCAGTGATGTTTTGGGGCTGTCGCTGGGCAACACGGACTTTCAACTCCCTTCAAAGGTTTTCTATGGGGGTGAGATCTGGAGACTGGCTAGGCCACTCCAGGGCCTTGAAATGCTTCTTATGAAGCCACTCCTACATTGCCCAGGTGGTGTGTTTGGGATCATTGTCATGCTGAAAGACCCAGCCACATTTCATCTTCAATGCCCTTGCTGATGGAAGGAGGTTTTCACTCAAAATCTCACAATACATGGCCCCATTCATTCTTTCCTTTACACAGATCAGTTGTCCAGGTCCCTTTGCTGAAAAACAGCCTCAAAGCATGATATTTCCACACACACCCCATGCTTCACAGCAGGTATGGTGTTCTTTGGATTCAACTCAGCATTCTTTCTCCTCCGAACATGACGAGTTGAGTTTTTACCAAAAAGTTCTACTGTTGTTTCATCTGCCCATATGACATTCCCCCAATCCTCTTCTGGATGATCCAAATGCTCTCTAGCAAACTTCAGATGGGCCCGGACATGTATTGGCTTAAGCAGGGGGACACGTCTTTCACTGCATGAATGGAGTCCCTGGTGGCGTAGTGTGTTACTGATGGTAGCCTTTGTTACCTTAGTCCCAGCTCTCTACAGGTCATTCAGTAGGTCCCCCTGTGTGGTTTTGGGATTTTTGCTCACCGTTCTTGTTATCATTTTGACACCACAGGGTTAGATCTTGTGTGAAGCCACAGATCGTGGAAGATTATGAGTGGTCTTGTATGTCTTCCATTTTCTAATAATTGCTCCACCAGTTGATTTCTTCACACCAAGCTACTTGCCTATTGTAGATTCAGTCTTCCCAACCTCTTGCAGGTCTACAATTTAGTTTCTGATGTCCTTCGACAGTTCTTTGGTCTTGGCCATAGTGGAGTTTGGAGTGTTATTGTTTGAGGTTGTGGACAGGTGTCTTTTATACTGATAACAAGTTTAAACAGGTTCCATTAATACAGGTAATGAGTGGAGGACAGAGGAGACTCTTAAAGAAGAAGTTACAAGTCTGTGAGAGCCAGAAATCTTGCTTGCTTGTAGGTAACCAAATACTTATTTTCCACCATAATTAGCAAATAAATTCTTAAAAAATTAGACAATGTGATTTTATGGATTTTTTTTTCTCATTATGTCTCTCATAGTTGAGGTATACCTATGATAAAAATTACAGGCCTCTCTCATCTTTTTAAGTGGGAAAACTTGCACAATTGGTAGCTGACTAAATACTCCATTGTGGTGTCCCGGTACCGCATCCTATCTGGTACCTGTGTATATAGGTCCCCATAGCCAGAGTCCCTAGGACGTCGGGTCCTTTTTGTCTGGTCTGCCCCTTGTCACCTCTCATCTAGATAGTCATTAAACTAATAGTTTATTCAGGATTTATGTAAATATAATAGTACTAATGTATATAACTAGTTAATTACCTGTCCGGAGCGTAGCAGGACCTGCGGCATAGGCCATATTCGAATTCGCGAATATTCGCGAATATATGGACGAATATTCGTCATATATTCGCGAATATTCGCATATTCGTTATATTCTCGTTTTATTTTCGCGTATGCGAAAATACGCGCATGCGAAAATTAGCATATGTGGAAATTCGCATATGCGAAAATTAGCATATGCTAATTTTCGCATATGCGAATGTTCGCACGCCAGTCTCACACAGTAGTATTACAGCCTTCTTTACACCACACAAGCTGGAAGCAGAGAGGGGTGATCACTGTGATGTGTACTGTGAAGAAAAAAAAAAAAAAAAAAAATTGAATATTCGTAATTACGAATATATAGCGCTATATTCGCGAAATTCGCGAATTCGCGAATATGCGATATTCGCGAATAATATTCGAATTGCGAATATTCGCGAGCAACACTAGTGATTAGGTAAACTCTATGATTTTTGCTTAAGGACCTTTAGAGGTCCCTGTGATGTATTGTAGCGACCATGCTTTGTGACGGTGAGTGACAGATATTCGGACCAATCAAAATAACCCCGCCCCTGCCCATATAAGGGAGTGGCGGCCATGATTCTCTCTCTTGTGCAGCCAAGCAGTAAGCATCTCTCTTGTTCCTGGGTTGTCAAACGAGCAGGATCTGGGCAGCTATCTTCCGCAGTGAGTTAGGCCCGAGCCTTGCGACAACGGCTGATCTATTCAGAATCGTGAGTGTATCAATCTCTAAGCACTCTGCAAGATCACCGGACCTTATCTATCCCCTAAATCCAGACGGATCTTCGCAAATAACCCTAAATTCAGAGACTTGTATCACTATTTAAGGTCCGCAACAACTGTCAGTCACTGAACTATATAGAGACTGTTTGCATGAGTCTGTTACTGTGCATGGGATATACCGCAAGCATTTAAGTAAAGTTATCCAAGTTCAAGTTCAACTACCTTGTGGACCTTCAGTCATTTTATGCATGCACCTATCGTTACTGGGAAGGGTGGCGATAGGCCGGAGAATTACCTCAGCATACTAGCCCTCAGCCTGGTGTCACGAACTATAGGGTTAACCATAACCCCTCATCTACCTAAACAACACCCCAACTACCATACACCCCCAAGGGCTACCACAAAGCCTTTTTTGCATCACGAACAGGATTCGGGTGTGTGCCTACTACAGTCGCCACTATTGAAAGTGTACTCCCCCCCAGAAAACAAACTTTATTCATGTACTGTGATTTATACTCCTGAGTAAGGGGTTGTGCGCATGGTGCTGTGTCGAGGAAGTGCACATGTAAAGTAAGGGGGGAGGCGAACAGCATAGCAGAGTTATAAAAAATGGAAAAGGGCAAGTGGAGCTCACAGCAAAAGGCACGAGGTTAACTAAGTAACCCTCACTCAAGGGTTAAAAAATACAAAATTGGATCAAAGAAAACACTTCTTAGTCCTCAGTGTCTTATCATCAGTAATGAGTGTGCAATAGACATTCGACACTAAGTCATATAAGAGACTGCCAGCTAGTATGATATAATTAGCTATTTAATATATTAAAAATGTGAAAATAAATGGATATGCAATATCAGGAAATCTGCCCCCACAGGGCCCTTGTGGTTAATAGGCTGACTCCAGAATCCAGAATACCAATATCAGTATAATATACATATGATAAGTACAGATAAAATGCAATTACTAAAAATTCAGTCCACCTGCTATGAAAAATGATCTCTCAAACTGGATGACCTATAGAAAAAATAGTCAAAATGAATGGTATATTGTCCCAAATATATTATTGCAAGATTAGGTGTATGATATTTCAGTTCGGTTCAATTTATCCTGTAAACAAATGTATCTGATCCAATAGATGTAACAGGAATAGTTACATCTATTGGATCAGATACATTTGTTTACAGGATAAATTGAACTGAACTGAAATATCATACACCTAATCTTACAATAATATATTTGGGACAATATACCATTCATTTTGACTATTTTTTCTATAGGTCATCCAGTTTGAGAGATCATTTTTCATAGCAGGTGGACTGAATTTTTAGTAATTGCATTTTATCTGTACTTATCATATCTATATTATACCGATATTGGTATTCTGGATTCTGGAGTCAGCCTATTAACCACAAGGGCCCTGTGGGGGCAGATTTCCAGATATTGCATATCCATTTATTTTCATATTTTTAATATGTTAAATAGCTAATTATATCATACTAGCTGGCAGTCTCTTATATGACTTAGTGTCGAATGTCTATTGCACACTCATTACTGATGATAAGACACTGAGGACAAAGAAGTGTTTTCTTTGAAGCATAGCAGAGTTACAAGCTATGAAAGGAAGAACTGAAGTTAGCGCGGGGTCCTCCTGCACACGTGATCCAGTGACCCCACCCACCGAAGCTCTCTGTGTTGCGGCGGCCATTTTGTTGGAGTCTAGTGCCGGAAACCAACAAAGAGAGATAGTTCAGCGCGGGAAAAGGCGCAGAGTGCGACAACGGGTTGGAAGCTGTAAGGAACCGGAACAGTACGGGACTCTGAGACACCAGATTGCCGAAGTGAAGTCCTATATAGAGTCACTTCAGCTGCCAATCAACGCACTCAAATTTCAATTAAAAGCTATTAAGTTTGGGGGCGTGGCTTGTGCAGCGGTCTGAGCGGTCGCATGTAGCGGTAGCTCCCGCACCGAACCTGGGATATCCTTCTCCTGTTTAGTATCCTGATTCCCGAGTCACCGCCTGGACGTACCGAAACCATGGGGCGCACTAATAAGGCTGTCCAGAACTGGAACAAAGATAAATCTGCTGTGGAAAAGCTGCAGGAGTTTGCCCGGGGCCCTGTTCAAGATGGCGCCGGCAGCACGGCCTGCATGGCCTCGGAGCCGGAGGATGTGGAGGATGACTCTCCTGATTCCAGAAGCCCCGAGGACCCTGGCTCGGAACTTACCTTAAAGCAGGTGACAGAACAGCTCCTCCAAGCGATCTCGTCCTGCCAGATGACGCTTACAGGGAAACTGGAGGAGGTGAAGGTGGACGTGGGCCTGTTGCGTCAGGACTTGCAGAATGTACGAGGCCGGTTGGTGCAGGCCGAGGACCGCATCTCTACTCTGGAGGATACGGTATCCCCGATGCCGAATACTATCTCCACGCTGGAATCGCAGTTGTCCATGTGCAAACAGAAGCAGGATGATCTAGAGAACAGGCTGCGAAGGAATAACGTTCGCATCATTGTATTACCTGAGCGGGCTGAAGGTCAGGCGCCGGCCATGTTTGCTGAGTGGTGGTTCCGTGAGTTGTTTCCCAATGCCCCATTCTCCGTGGCATTTACAGTAGAGAGGACCCATAGGGTCCCAGCCCAGGCTCCGCCACCTGGGGCCCCTCCTAGGCCGTTCTTGGCCCACATCCTGAACTGTAACGACCGTGATTTATTACTGCGTCAGGCTCGACAATTAGGGGACATCACCTATGATAATGTGAAAGTATCCTTTTTCCCGGACTTTTCTGCAGATTTACAGAAGAAGAGGGCAACCTTTGCTACTGGGAAGGCACGTCTTCGAGAATTGCAAATTTCTTATTCAATGGCATACCCTGCCCGCCTGCGAGTACAGGATGGAGATCGAGCTGTTTTCTTCACTGATCCAGCGGAGGTGTTGGAATGGCTACGCAGAAGGAGAGGAGCTTCCCCCCGCATGGTGGCTTGAGTGTTCCTGCTGGTCCTGACCCCTTTATTCATGTTTGCTCCCCTTTACATAGTGCCCCGGCCCTGATGGGTGGTAGTTAAAGCCATTCCCGGTGGTGGGAGGGAGACTCCGCTTTATTGTCAACATCCCGGGTTCCCCCCCGTATATAGAAGTCACCTTTATTACATCTACGGACTATGGTGAGCTTTTCATAGCTGGTTGTGTACTGGACTTGGTTTTTGACTATGTGTTTTCATGGGATGCTACGGTTTCTCAATATTTGGGTTTTCAAACGGTTAATGGTTTTGGCCCGCACTTATGATTCCTTTGCTGGGGAATGTATGGTATGTGTTGCTTCTGGGGGGGGGTTGGGGGTTGCCTCGGGGAGGGAGGGGGGTTTTAGTTTTTCTGTTTAATGCTCTTTTTTGTTTTCTTTAATGATGGCTGCTTATAGAGTGATGTCCTGGAATGTTAGGGGATTGGGGGCCCCTAAAAAGAGAGTATTAGTTTTTTCTCATATACGGAAATTTCAGCCACAGATAGTGTGTCTACAAGAGACGCATCTCGTCCCATCCAGGTGTCACCTCCTGGGGAGGCCATGGGTGCAGTGGCAGGCTCACTCCCGCCACACGTCCTTCTCATGGGGTGTCTCCCTGTTGAGACATAGGTCCCTTAGATGGGAGCCCGTTACTGTCAAGGTCGACCCCTTAGGTCGTTTTATATTGGTCCACGCCTATGTGAATAATGACCCCTTAATCCTGATTGGTATTTATAATCCCCCGCCAGCTACGTTAGAGGTATTTCACATAGCAATATCCTTTTCGGCAGCGTACCCGGGTGTTAAATGTCTGTGTTTGGGGGACTTCAATCTGCTTCCGAATATGACTATAGACCGCCATGTGGGGGGTCTGGGTAACCCTTCCGGGGGCCCCAGCCCCTTCACGGCTCTCATGCTCGAAGTGGGTTGGATTGATTTATTTAGGGTTAGGCACCCAAATGCAAGAGTTTATTCCTGTTATAACTTAGGACATAATTCTCTATCCCGTATAGATCATGCTTTTGGATCCTCTGCTTTGGCGGGGGTGGTGTCCGAGTTCTCTTATCATACCAGAGCTATTTCTGATCATTCGCACCTGTTACTCTCTATTACTGTCCCTTCTGTTTCTGTTCATAGGAGATGGAAGGTGCATCCCTTTTGGCTGCAGCTTGTAGATCCGGTGGACAGGATCCCTGACCAACTGCAGGTATTTCTGGGGACACAGGACTGTGAGACGGACCCTGGTGTGCTGTGGGAAACCCTGAAGGCATACTTGAGAGGTTGCCTTAGATCATCCATCTCTTATCTGAAGAGGGAAACCTCTGTCAGAGAGGAGGAACTGGCGGAGCGATGTGCTGAATTGGAGGCCAGGTACACAGAGGATCCTACAGACACTCACAGGGAAGCTTGGCTTGCCATGGGTAGGACATATTTGCAACATCTAAATGAGAAAATGAACCGTAAGTTGTTTTTCTCTAAACAATTCTTCTTCGAGCATGGCAACCAATCCAGCAAACTTTTAGCTCAACTGGTGAGACAGGATAAGGCCGCTCCCCCTATTCTCCGCATTTTGTCATCTGCTGGGACTGTCTTATTGGACTCTATCAGTATTGCTGATAGGTTTGCTGACTTTTACATTGACCTATATAGATCTAGAGTGACGTACTCAACTTCTGACCTGTTGGACTACCTGGCGAGGATCACATTTCCCAGACTGTCGGACGTGGATAAGGAGGACTTGGACAGGGACATTACGACTGACGACATCGAGGAGGCTGTGACTGGGATGACTAAGGGCAAGGCCGTGGGTCCTGATGGGCTTCCTTTGGAGGTCTATACTAAGTATCTTCCTCAGGTGGCCAGCAGTTTGCAGTCTATGTATAGTAACGCATTTGTGTCTGGGTCCTTACCGGCTTCTCTATGTGAGGCTACCATAGTGGTTCTCCTTAAGCCCGATAAGGACCCCTTGGATTGTGGGTCTTACAGACCAATATCGTTGCTGAATATTGACTACATAATACTCACAAAGATATTAGCATTACGCCTGAATAAATGTATACGGTCCATTATTCATGAAGATCAGTCCGGCTTTATGCCGGGCAGATCCACTACTGACAATGTAAGGAGGGTTCAGACGGCGGTGCAATTGGGGTCCGCATTGGAACAGGACTGGGCCTTGGCCTCGCTTGACGCGGCCAAGGCCTTTGATTCAGTCGAATGGCCTTATCTCCTTGCAGTGCTACAGAAGTTTGGCTTTGGAGCTAAGTTCATTCCCTGGATACGTATTCTTTACACAAACCCCAGGGCGCAAGTGTGTGTTAATGGGATTTGCTTTACCCTTTTTAGTCTTGGGAGGGGCACCAGGCAAGGGTGCCCGCTCTTGTCCCTGTTGTATGCTATTGCGGCGGAGCCATTGGCTATCCAAATTAGACAGGACCGGGATGTTTCCGGTATAGTGTATGGTGGTAGGGTGGACCGAATCAGTTTATATGCTGATGACATGGTCTTGTTCTTGAGCAACCTGCGGTCCTCACTTCCTCTAGTCATATCTACGATTGATAGATTTGGTGTATACTCTGGTCTTGTTATTAACTGGTCCAAGTCCTTTTTACTTCCTCTTCGGCCTTCTGGGTGGCCCGCTGTTTTTGCGGGCCTCCAGGTGGTCGAACAGTTTAAGTATCTGGGTATTCTGGTCCATAGAGATATGTCTAATGACTTTGCATTAAACTCCATCCCACTCTTCTCCTTGATTAAAGACAAATTTAAGATTTGGGGTACTTTGCCATTGTCTGTCCCGGGCCGGATAAATTTGATCAAAATGATCATTTTGCCTAAATGTCTCTATATTCTGGAGCATGCTTTAAGTCCCTCCACTCGCTTTTACCTTCATTTATCTGGGGCAATTCCCGGTCTAAATTGAAGTTGGTGACCTTGCAGCACATGAAGGCCCGGGCGGGTTATGCCCTCCCGGACTTCCAGGCGTATTACTTGGCTGGACAATTGAGGCTGCTTCGCACATGGGTTAGGACAGAGCCACTACCCCACTCGGAACACCACCTTGCCCATTATGCTCATCAGACCCATTTAAGGGCCTGGTTGGACAGGCCTTCCTCCGGGAGTGGTAGACTCTTACCTTTACACCGCCTGGCCTCACAAGTGTGGACAACAGTCAAGCGGCTTCATGACTTTAAGGACGTAGCGACTTCCGCTTTGGGACGCCCCATATCTGACGCACTTGACAGCTGACTTAGACCCGACTTTTGGGAAATCCCATGGAATTAGAGAATTGACTCACCTGTATTCAGATAATATTCTTTCTTCCTTTACCCAGCTACAAGGAAAATTTGACCTACCTAGAACGGCTTTTTATAAATACCTGCAGTTGCGCCATGCCCTACTGACTCAATTCCCCCCGTCCACGACTAAAATCTCTGATTACCCACTGATAAGAGTTCTTAGGTCTCAGGGCCCTGGGGGGCTAGTTTCTGTTCTTTATGCCCATATTATTGAAACTAAGCATGCTCGGACGCCTCTCCCTGCTGAAGCATACTGGAGATCCCATATCCCTGGTTTGACGGAGGAACAGTGGAGGGAGGCTCAATCGACTCTATATTATTCATAGTTGCTATCTCACACCGATTAGACTACATCGAATGGGTAGGACTCAGAGTGACCAGTGCCATAGGTGTAGCTCTCCCAGGGCAGATTTTTGGCACCTTATTTGGTCTTGCCCATATGTGTGCTATTTCTGGAAGGAGGTCACTTCCTTTCTCTCCTCATTATTGGGTAGAACGGTCCCTCGTATACCCCTGTTTTGTTTGTTTGGTATTATTGATGAAGAAAGTTGGCCTTATTTTACTAGAGTTTTGCTAAGAGAATCACTGTTCATGGCCCGTAAGGCCATAGCTTTAAGATGGATGGATCCTAGACCTCCTACTGTGTCTATGTGGAAGAGATTGATAAACAATGTATTACCATTTGAGCGCTTGGTATATAAACATAGGAAGTGCGAAGCAAAGTTTGATAAGGTGTGGGGTGTGTGGTGCGCTTCTACTGACACTCTGTTTACAGCCCACGACTACTGTACATCTAGGGACGCGTTGCTGCCTCGCACTCCACCCTGAGACAGTTGTCGATTGTTGTCTACCTGGGGACCCTCCATGTGATCCCCCCTCTCTTCCTTCCCTTCTCCGTTCTTTTCTTCTTTCTTGTGCTTTCCCCTTCCTCCCTTTGGCCCTCCCTGTTCTCCTCTTTTTTTTTTTTTTGTTTAGTTCTGCGCTATCTGATTCTTTTGTTTTCCTTACTCTTCCCGTCCGCCCCCCCCCCCATTTCTCTTTGTTTGTTTTGACAGTGGCAGTGGTTTGTGGATAGTGCCCAAAGTTAGTTCGATCTGATATATACGGTACATTTGTTTTCTTATGTTACGGCGCACTCCTAATGTATTATTTACACTGTGCCTGACCGCTGTACTCTGCTTTTATTTCTGTACTTCCATGTCTCCCCTGCGTGGGTATTTTGTCGTGTGTAAGCATGGCTTGTGCGGAGCCATATGTTTTGGTTTTATTGTTTTGTTGTCTTTATTTCCTGTTCAATAAAACGAATAAAAAAAAAAAAAAAAAAAGCTATTAAGTTTCAAGTAACTGCTCTCAAATTTGAAATCTACGCACTCAAATTCCAGATTAGAGAACACATGCGTATCTCCTCGGGACCTAGGAATTCAAGATCTATTTAAAGGACCAGCATACCAAATACAGAAATGTCAGAACCTGCAGCCCCACAGTCCCCATCTGAACAGCAAGGGGGCGATGCTCCAATGGCCCCACCAATGGGGTCTCCACCCCAAGTCAGAAGGGTGTTGCCGCCTTCACCAACGCCTTCTACTTCACAAAGACGTACTCTACCTGTGATTCCAGCAAGACCTCCATCACCGGCGGAGCAGGACCCAGCAAGTCCACATCCAGTCTCTCCCTATGTGTTGGGAGCTCCTGTTGCTGCACCTGTCTTCTTCAGGAATCCTGTGCTTCCCACCTACTATGGTGACCCTTTTACATTGAGAGACTTTAAAGAAAAGTTTTACAGCCTCTTCGGATTTCATGCATTAGAAGATTGCCCCTTGGTGCGAGCAGCTAGAAGCCTGGTGACAGTACGTAATTTGAAGGTTCTAGTGAGATTTATTAACCTCTCTCAAGTTGCGGTCCAACTACCCAAGTATACCCCGGTGGCTACCCTGCACCATTTGGATGTCAGAGATGTTGTATCGAAGTCACAAGTGGTGACCAGAATCCTGCGGAACCTTGGTGGAGCCAACTGCAAATAGGAGGCAAAGATAACCCCAAGGAACAGGTGGAAGGAGTCATCCAGGTAGCTACGAGATATCAGGAAGCTTTCAGCAAGTTTCCCACAGACTTTGGCAGGACCCCCATGATCAAACATAGGATTCTCACTGGGGACAATCCACCCATTAAAGAGAGACATCGCCCTGTGGCTCCTGGGATGTATCAGACCATAAAGAAAATGCTCGTGGAGATGAAAGAGGCCGATGTCATCCAGGAAAGCCAGAGTCCTTGGGCTGCACCTTTGGTCCTGGTGAAGAAAAAAGATGGGACTATCCGGATTACTGGAAGTTAAACAGCATAACTCATAAGGATGCCTATCCTCTCCCTCGCATCAAAGAATCCTTGACTGCATTGGGGTCGGCCGCCTACTTTTCCACACTGGATCTGACGAGCGGCTACTGGCAGGTGCCAATGGCACAAGAGGTTAGAGAGAAGACCGCATTTGTGACCCATATGGGTCTCTTCGAGTTCAAAAGTATGCCCTTTGGACTGTGCAATGCACCAGCTACTTTCCAACGCCTAATGGAGCGATGCTTGGGGCATCTTAACTTCCAGAGTGTTCTGTTGTATTTAGATGACGTCATTGTCTATTCTCGGAAATATCAGGAACACCTGGATCACCTGAAAGAAGCTTCCAAGTCCTTATCCAACATGGACTCAAGGTTAAACCTTCCAAATGTCACCTGCTAAAGCCACAAGTACACTATCTGGGACATGTCGTCAGTGCCCAAGGAGTCCAGCCCGATCCAGACAAAGTGAGTGCTGTGAAAAAGTGGCCTATGCCCAGGACGGTGCATGACGTCCGAAGTTTCCTGGGATTCGCTGGATATTACCGGTGCTTCATCCCCCATTTTGCTCAAATTGCTGGACCATTAACCGAATTATTTATAGGGACTGCCGGGTATAATTATAATGGGAGGCTCCCCATACAGTGGGCTGAAGAACAAGAAGATGCCTTTCGAGCCCTGAAGTACCTCCTCACAGAACCCCCCATTTTGGCGTATCCTGATTACAGCCTGCCATTCCGTTTATACACAGACGCTAGCTTTGAAGGTCTGGGGGCGGTCTTATCTCAAGTGCAAGATGGCAAGGAGAGGGTGATTGCCTATGCCAGCCGGCATCTCCGAGGTGCTGAGAAAAATGATGCCAACTATAGTTCCTTCAAGCTGGAGCTCCTGGCCCTGGTCTGGGCCATTACTGAGAAGTTTAAGGACTACCTGGCTGCTACCCCCTTCACGGTCTACACTGATAACAACCCCTTGGCCCATTTGAACACTGCTAAGTTGGGAGCTCTGGAACAGCGTTGGGCCTCTCGGTTGGCCAATTATGATTTCAACATTAAGTATCACAGCGGAAAAAGCAATGTTAATGCGGATGTACTTTCTCGCATGGCCCCGGAGAAGCACCTCCTGCTGAGGATGTGTGGGAAGATGTGGAAATGCCTCCCTTCTACCAAAGGTTCGTGAGCCAGAGTGCTCTAACTGCCCAGGTGGGTGACGGACCTGAATCTCCCAAAGTCCCTGAAGATCTGTCCACCTGGAAGACACTTAAGGATGAAAGCCGGGTTATCGGGGACCTCCTAGACTATTGCCTCCACAAGAAAGTGCCCACTCGGGTGCGCAAGGCCCACGGGGACTTCAAATTGAAGCGGCTGTGGTTGCAGAGAAATTGCCTGTTCCTTCACAAAGGGCTGGTCTACCGAAATTCCCTGGACCCAGTTTCCAGAGACCGCATACACCAGATTGTGGTTCCCAGAAGAGATGCAGCCATGGTCCTGAATGTCTATCATGATCAATCCGGACACTTCGGGGTCCATAAAACAGAGATCACCTTGCGGAGGACGTGAGCGGGTGCGGGAAGACGACCCCCGGTGCTGGGGACCCCGATCCCCGGCGTCCCTGTTGGGATCGGGGCCCCAGGAGCAGCGGCGGCGGCGGAGACGACGAGGGACTGACCTGTGCGGCGAGGATCGTTGGAGGTGAGTGACAGCCTCCTGCTGTTGCTTAGCAACAGCTCCCAGCATGCAAAAAGGGCATGCTGGGAGCTGTAGTTATGCAACAGCAGGAGGCAGACCACCACAACTCCCAGCATGCCCTTATGGGCATGCTGGGACTTGTAGTTTTGCAACAGCTGGAGGCACATTCTTTCTATGGAAAAGTGTACCTTCAGCTGTTGTGTAACTACAACTCCCAGCTTGCACAATCAGCTAAAATGCATGCTGGGAGTTGTAGTGGTGCATCTGGTGGTTGCATAACTACAACTCCCAGCATGCCCGTTGGCTGTCGGTGACTGCTGAGAGTTGTAGTTTTGCAACAGCTGAAGGCACACTGAGTTAAGTAGTAAACCAGTGTGTCTCCAGCTGTTGCATAACTACAATCCCCAGCATCCCCAGCCAAAGTAGTATGCCTCCAGCTGTTGCATAACTACAACACCCAGCATGCCCTTCCGCTGTCCGTACATGCTGGGGGTTGTAGCTTTTGCAACAGCTGAAGGCACACTGGTTGCAAAACACTGAGTTTGTTACCAAACTCGGTGTTTCACAACCAGTGTGCCTCCAGCTGTTGCAAAACTACAACTCCCAGCATGCACTGATAGACCGTACATGCTGGGAGTTGTAGTTTTGCAACAGCTGGATGTTCCCCCCCCCCCCAATGTGAACGTACAGGGTACACTCACATGGGCGGAGGATTACAGTTAGTATCCGGCTGCAAGTTTGAGGTACGGCAAAATTTCTGCCGCAGCTCAAACTGCCAGCGAGAAACTACTGTGAACCCCCCGCCCGTGCGACTGTACCCTAAAAACACTACACTAACACACAATAAAATAAAAAGTAAAAAACACTACATATACACATACCCCTACACAGCCCCCCTCCCCTCCCCAATAAAAATGAAAAACGTCTGGTACGCCACTGTTTCCAGAACGGAGCCTCCAGCGGTTGCAAAACAACAACTCTCAGCATGCACTGATAGACCGTACATGCTGGGAGTTGTAGTTTTGCAACAGCTGGATGTCCCCCCCCCCTCCCAATGTGAACGTACAGGGTACATTCACATGGGCGGAGGATTACAGTAAGTATCCGGCTGCAAGTTTGAGCTGCGTCAAATTTTCTGCCGTAGCTCAAACTGCCAGCGAGAAACTACTGTGAACCCCCCGCCCGTGCGACTGTACCCTAAAAACACTACACTACACTACCACAAAATAAAATAAAAAGTAAAAAACACTACATATACACATACCCTTATACAACCCCCCTCCCCAATAAAAATGAAAAACGTCTGGTACGCCACTGTTTCCAAAACGGAGCCTCCAGCTGTTGCAAAACAACTACTCCCAGTATTGCCAGATAGCCGTTGACTGTCCAGGCATGCTGGGAGTTTTACAACAGCTGGAGGCACCCTGTTTGGGAATCACTGGCGTAGAATACCCCTATGTCCACCCCTATGCAAGTCCCTAATTTAGGCCTCAAATGCGCATGGCGCTCTCACTTTGGAGCCCTGTCGTATTTCAAGGCAACAGTTTAGGGCCACATATGGGGTATCGCCGTACTCGGGAGAAATTGGGCTTCAAATTTTGGGGGGTATTTTCTGCTATTACCCTTTTAAAAAATGTAAAATTTTTGGGAAAACAAGCATTTTAGGTAAAAAAAATATATATTTTTTTACATATGCAAAAGTTGTGAAACACCTGTAGGGTATTAAGGTTCAAATTACCCCTTGTTACGTTCCCCGAGGGGTCTAGTTTCCAAAATAGTATGCCATGTGTTTTTTTTTTGCTGTCCTGGCACCATAGGGGCTTCCTAAATGCGGCATGCCCCCAGAGCAAAATTCGCTTTCAAAAAGCCAAATGTGACTCCTTCTCTTCTGAGACCTGTAGTGCGCCAGCAGAGCACTTTTCACACCCATATGGGGTATTTTCTGAATCGGGAGAAATTGGGCTTCAAATTTTGGGGGGTATTTTCTGCTATTACCCTTTTTAAAATTGTAAAAATTTTGGGAAACCAAGCATTTTAGGTAAAAAAAATATATATTTTTTTACATATGCAAAAGTCGTGAAACACCTGTAGGGTATTAAGGTTCACATTACCCCTTGTTACGTTCCCCGAGGGGTCTAGTTTCCAAAATGGTATGCCATGTGGTTTTTTTTTTTTGCTGTCCTGGCACCATAGGGGCTTCCTAAATGCGGCATGCCCCCAGAGCAAAATTCACTTTCAAAAAGCCAAATGTGACTCCTTCTCTTCTGAGACCTGTAGTGCGCCAGCAGAGCACTTTTCACACCCATATGGGGTGTTTTCTGAATCGGGAGAAATTGGGCTTCAAATTTTGGGGGGTATTTTCTGCTATTACCCTTTTTAAAATTGTAAAAATTTTGGGAAACCAAGCATTTTAGGTAAAAAAAAATATATTTTTTTACATATGCAAAAGTCGTGAAACACCTGTAGGGTATTAAGGTTCACATTACCCCTTGTTACGTTCCCCGAGGGGTCTAGTTTCCAAAATGGTATGCCATGTGGTTTTTTTTTTTTTGCTGTCCTGGCACCATAGGGGCTTCCTAAATGCGGCATGCCCCCAGAGCAAAATTCACTTTCAAAAAGCCAAATGTGACTCCTTCTCTTCTGAGACCTGTAGTGCGCCAGCAGAGCACTTTTCACACCCATATGGGGTGTTTTCTGAATCGGGAGAAATTGGGCTTCAAAGTTTGGGGGGTATTTTCTGCTATTACCCTTTTTAAAATTGTAAAAATTTTGGGAAACCAAGCATTTTAGGTAAAAAAATATATATTTTTTTACATATGCAAAAGTCGTGAAACACCTGTAGGGTATTAAGGTTCACATTACCCCTTGTTACGTTCCCCGAGGGGTCTAGTTTCCAAAATGGTATGCCATGTGGTTTTTTTTTGCTGTTCTGGCACCATAGGGGCTTCCTAAATGCGGCATGCCCCCAGAGCAAAATTTGCTTTCAAAAAGCCAAATGTGACTCCTTCTCTTCTGAGACCTGTAGTGCACCAGCAGAGCACTTTTCACCCCCATGCGAGGTGTTTTCTGTATCGGGAGAAATTGGGCTTCAAATTTTGGGGGGTATTTTCTGCTATTACCCTTTTTAAAAATGCAAAATTTTTGGGAAACCAAGCATTTTAGGTAAAAAAAATATATATTTTTTTTACATATGCAAAAGTCGTGAAATACCTGTAGGGTATTAAGGTTCACTTTACCCCTTGTTACGTTCCCTGAGGGGTCTAGTTTCCAAAATGGTATGCCATGTGGTTTTTTTTTTTGCTGTCCTGGCACCATAGGGGCTTCCTAAATGCGGCATGCCCCCAGAGCAAAATTCACTTTCAAAAAGCCAAATGTGACTCCTTCTCTTCTGAGACCTGTAGTGCGCCAGCAGAGCACTTTTCACACCCATATGGGGTGTTTTCTGAATCGGGAGAAATTGGGCTTCAAATTTTGGGGGGTATTTTCTGCTATTACCCTTTTTAAAATTGTAAAAATTTTGGGAAACCAAGCATTTTAGGTAAAAAAAAATATATTTTTTTACATATGCAAAAGTCGTGAAACACCTGTAGGGTATTAAGGTTCACATTACCCCTTGTTACGTTCCCCGAGGGGTCTAGTTTCCAAAATGGTATGCCATGTGGTTTTTTTTTTTTGCTGTTCTGGCACCATAGGGGCTTCCTAAATGCGGCATGCCCCCAGAGCAAAATTTGCTTTCAAAAAGCCAAATGTGACTCCTTCTCTTCTGAGACCTGTAGTGCACCAGCAGAGCACTTTTCACCCCCATGCGAGGTGTTTTCTGTATCGGGAGAAATTGGGCTTCAAATTTTGGGGGGTATTTTCTGCTATTACCCTTTTTAAAAATGTAAAATTTTTGGGAAACCAAGCATTTTAGGTAAAAAAAATATATATTTTTTTTACATATGCAAAAGTCGTGAAATACCTGTAGGGTATTAAGGTTCACTTTACCCCTTGTTACGTTCCCTGAGGGGTCTAGTTTCCAAAATATTATGCCATGTGTTTTTTTTTTGCTGTCCTGGCACCAAAGGGGCTTCCTAAATGCGGCATGCCCCCCAAAAACCATTTGTCGCTCCTTCCCTTCTGAGCCCTCTACTGCGCCCGCCGAACAATTAACATAGACATATGAGGTATGTGCTTACTCGAGAGAAATTGGGTTTCAAATACAAGTAAACATTTTTTCCTTTTTATCCCTTGCAAAAATTCAAAAATTGGGTCTACAAGAACATGCGAGTGTAAAAAATGAAGATTTTGAATTTTCTCCTTCACTTTGCTGCTATTCCTGTGAAACACCTAAAGGGTTAATACACTTACTGAATGTTTTTTTGAATACTTTAGGGGGTGTAGTTTTTAAATGGGGTCTTTTATGGGGTATTTCTAATATGAAGACCCTTCAAATCCACTTCAAAACTGAACTGGTCCCTGAAAAATAGTGAGTTTGAAAATTTTGTGAAAAATTTCAAAATTGCTACTGAACTTTGAAGCTCTATGGTGTCTTCCAAAAGTAAAAACTCATAAATTTTATGATGCAAACATAAAGTAGACATATTGTATATGTGAACCCCAAAAAAATATATTTTGAATATCCATTTTCCTTACAAGCAGAGAGCTTCAAAGTTAGAAAAATGCAAAATTTTCATTTTTTTCATCAAATTTTGGGATTTTTCACCAAGAAAGGATGCAAGTTACCATAAAATTTTACCATTAAGTTAAAGTAGAATATGTCACGAAAAAACAATCTCGGAATCAGAATGATAACTAAAAGCATTCCAGAGTTATTAATGTTTAAAGTGACAGTGGTCAGAATTGCAAAAAACGCTCCGGTCCTTAAGGTATAAAATGGCCTGGTCCTTAAGGGGTTAATGGTGTTAACAGAGACTGGTTAACACACAAGTGTTAAGACTTGTGCACTTTTGGAGAAAGAAATCCTCTGTATTATACTGGCGGTTCTGTGTTAGTAAAGAATTCAGAAGAGAATGATTTAGTGGTAGTAATTTCTGACAGCCTCAAAATAAGTCACCATTGTGGCCAGGGAAAAATACAGATTAAGCAAGCCCTATCTTGACCCTTGGCGGATTAGGATAACTTATCCTGACTTTAGGAATGAATAACAAATCACAAAGCTTTTCACAAGATTAAATTATACCTTTTATTAGTAATAAAAATTAACATGTAATATGTTAACCTATTTGAAATACCTTTCTAATATACTTCTTATTGAAATTTAGTAAATTTATGTGTTAAATTAACCCCTAAAAGTTTGGCCACTAGGGGTCCTCCTTTTAGTCCTGCCTGCAGAGAAATGCAAATGGAGAAATGGTGGAACCTCAGCTCAGCACAGTGTATAGAGTGCATAGAGCTGAATATTATATTGGCAGAGCTAACACACTGTAGAGTTCAGTGCTGAAAGCTGAGGGGTGTGTGCGACATCAGCCAATCACAGCCCATGTCACACTGAATTGCTCTGGACTGGGAAGTTCTTCCCCTGGGCTTCAGATGATGTAATTGCTGCTTAGGAACACCCCTTTTCCAGTCTGCTGAGCTCACTGACTGAGCAGAAGATACAAAACAATGTTGAGGTAGGAAACTAAAAAAAATACTAAAAATAAAGTCAGGGGGTGATTTATCATAATGGAAGGAGTGATCTGGGAGGATTATAAAATGTTATCAATCTCATGACAGGTACTCTTTGAGGTACTTTCAACTGCTGCCCTTACCTTGATCCCTAGTACATTAGAAAATACCAGGACAACACACTGCTGTGTCACTTAACACACTCAAAATATTAACCATTGCCGCATCTGTATGGTGATTTCAAAAGGCACCATACAGCAGCACAGGGAACATCTTTAGGTCAAAAATATACAGTAGCATCATAGGGATTTCATGTGACCCTGTATAGGGTCTGGTCCTATAGAGATGGTACGGACATTTGCCCATGTGCATATAAATGTTACTATGATGTAATAATGAAATATCTTGCTTAAGATTTTTACAAAGTAGACTTTAAGTGTTGTTATGTTTTTGTAATTGTCTCCAAATGTCACCGAGTTTTCATACAGCATTGCTGGCTCCATTTTTCTCCCAAAGGCAGTCTAGCTATACATTAAAAGTAATTTTCTAGATGTACTGAAGAAAAGTATCTTAATAATTAAGAACATTTTATAAGGCTGTGAGATCAAGCTTGTTATACATATATATATATATATATATATATATATATATATATATATATATATATATTCATATTCACAACTCAAAAGCATAAAAAGAGAGGTTAAAGGGCAGAAGACAATTACCTATCTCCATTAACAGAGCAGCCCGCACGCTTGTGTGACCAGAGGTCACATCAGACATGTGCTCTCTCTTTTCTACTGATGCTGTCAGAACATATAGACATTAGAGCTGTCAAGGGGCAAAACTATTATCAATGGGAATCACAGATTACCATGCTATTTTATGTTGTGTACAGGTGGTCAACCATCAGAAAATAGATTCACAAAGCTGTGCTTTGTTATTTTCTGCCAACATTCTACCATACACACCATGCATAACTCTACATCTACACAGTCTAAATAAATATTGCATTCGAGCAGAACAGTGTTTTTTTTTTTTTGGTAGTTACTGCCTATTCCTAAACATAATGTTTCTTCCATCATTTTCTATAATGTATGGAATAATAAAAATTACTTTTCATTTTACAGAACTCAAGATATCTGAGCCTAAGTAGTTAACGTGGGGATGTACTGTTACATTTCCTCAATATTTTAAATATCTTTATTTACTCTTAGTTAATGATAGCTATATTTAGCAAATGACATTCCTAATATAGTAATGAGACTTTTATTGCATTTATTGTTTTCCTTCTTCCCTCCCACCTTCCTTCCACCCTATCTTTCCTTCTCTCCTGCATCATTTCTTCATCACTTCCTTACTTTCCTCTCTTCCTCTTTCCTTATTTTTTTCCCTTCTTCCTTATTTCCCTTCTCTTACATTCATCCCACCTCCCAACATTTCTAACTTCCTTTCTTTCAGTTTCCAAGTCTGTAATGAACGTACCTGTCCAGGTTCTAGCATCGCCTGTCGAACATTGCCCCTTTACAACTGGCCCTCAGCTTGTCATAGTGTGACGTGATCATCTTAGCCTAAAAGGAGGCAGTAGGGCCAATAATCCTTGGCATTGGTGCTCACGGCTCCTGGTGGCAGACTTAAATGGACATCTGATACAGTCCGATGCCCATGATTGTGGTTATCTTCTATGACCAGTTTTCCTGTTCCTTGTCTGTTTCTTATAAGGGCCTAATGTGACTTGACCTTTGTTTGTTCCCTGACTACTCTTTGGCCTGCTGATTTTGTACTATGCCACCCTCCTGGTTTGACCCTTGCTTGTTTAGGCTCTGATTTTTGGTTCTATTGTACTGCAGCACTCTCTTGGTTTTGACTTTCTGGCTTGTTGCTGATTAACCCCTTGTTTGCTTATTTTTACCTATTCTGCCCATATGTTTCTGATCTGGCCTGTCTGACCTCTCTTGATGCCCAGTGCAGTGAGTGTAGGGACCATTGCTTAGTTGGAGGCCACCATTTAGGGAGGAATCATCCAAATAGATAGGAACAGTGTTTGGGGTAGTCATAGATCTGCACTGTTTCCTACCTGATGGGACATTTTTATCCTTCCCTCCTTCTTTCCTGACGTTCTTCCTCTTTCTTCCTTTCCTGCTTCCTTATATCCTTTCTTATTCGTTCTCTCTTTCTCTCTCTCTCTCTCTCTCTCTCTCTCTCTCTCTCTCTCTCTCTCTCTCTCTCTCTCTCTCTCTCTTAGAATGTAACAATAGTAGTACTGCTAACATCCACAGACAATAGAACATTACTATCTGATTGCACATCAACGTTATCTGTACTTCAAAATGTGCATATTCTCTTCTGAGTATCCTTGCTCTCTGGTTTCTCTCTGTGAAAGGATATGAAAGCTGATCATATGTCAGAGGGATGCTGCAGAGAATTCATTTCCTGTCATATAATTTAGATGATCAGTCTCTTGGTTTCTTTAAAAATTTCTCCCACCCCACCCCCATGCTATCCAGTGCTCCAAGCTGTCTCCTGTCTGTTGTATTTAGCATAGTTTCCTGCCTCATGCCTGATTTCCATTTTCATATCCATGGGAAAGGAATCTTCTAGTGAGTGTCAGGCCAATATCCCTCCTGCTGCTGCTGCTCCCGTAGTCACTGCCTTTTCCTTTATTGGTGCCATTACTTAATTAATTGAGGCTGAACAGACAAGAAACCTTCATCTTATTCAGGCACATCACTCCTTTTATATTTGATCTGTCTTCTGCAATTTCCATTAACTAGTACAAGACAAAAATATAAAAATGTTTAACATAATGACTTTCTTAGAGGTCGTGAGTGGTAATAAAGAAATGGGTGTTGCAATCATTAGTCTAATTAGAAGGCTTCCAGCTAAAGTTTTCTTTGGTGGCAAAGAGGAGCCGAGTAGCTTCAACTAGTTTGATCCACTTATTAGTCTCATTAAACATCCACCTCTCCAAGTCACACTTCAAAGAGTCTATTCCACTTCACAGTTGAATACGATATGATGTGGTAGAGAGGGCAAGCATGAGACACGTGCTTGAGTGGAAGCAAAGACGGCATCATTAACACATGTTTTAAGGACATATCGAGTAAAATGCATACTTGTCCTTATACGTGTGCCTCATTAATTAGCTCAAATGGCTTGATTCGAGATGAATAAACTGGAGATATTTATCAGTACAGTACTGTGAGTGACAAAGATCATTATGTAAATGACAAGGTCACCGTCAAAGCTACCACTTACAGAAGATAGTTATCAGACTGCAAAAATGTACTTTTAATTCATGAGGATAGTTATCTCTTCTCTTCTATCGATGCATGCACATTCTATATATATATATATATATATATATATATATATATATATATATATATAAATATAGATGAGCTTGTCACTTTACACGATTCTGATTAATATCACAGCTTATCTGACATTTAAATGGATAGACTAATCTATAGTGAAAGACAGCTAACTCCAGATAACTGCTGCCCTTTATATATTATGGTCTCTGTCTTATACATGTATAAAACTTGATTTCTTCCATGTATAGGTGTTGTTCCATGTTTTTCTGTATTATGTGAATGAAATACTCCACTTTGTCAGTAAAAGAGTAACCTTCAAGTTTAAAGGAGAACAGTCACTCTTGGGGACTATTTTGATTATTTAAACATACATTCCAGGGGCTTATTTAGCTCATAACACTTAGTCCTATCCACAGGATAGAGTATAAGTGTATGATCGCTGGGACCCCCAACTATTTTCAGAATGGGGGCCGTTTCTTACCTTTGATCACTATGGTCTCCACCTTCAGAGAAAAACTGGTCTCAGCATTGACCTAGGTACTTAGTGACAGCCCGATCAACCAGTCACCTGCTGAATCTGGATACTGCTGATGCTGGTGATTGTCTGAGAAGCCAGTCACTGTTAAGACCAGTTTGTCTTGGAAGGTGGGGACCAGAGCGCTCAGAGGTAAAAGACAGGCCTCATTCTGGATATCATGAGGGGTCCAGCAGTCACACCCCCCCACCCCCTCTATCAGACACTTGTGAATAGTGAATATGTCACTTAAAGGAATTTAAAGCAATATTAACATTGGGTATTATTTTGGCATATGTGTTTAAAAAGTACCACAGATCCTCTGACTTTGATTATGTCCAGCTTATCCTCATCTCTTAAAATAGAGCTTGAAAGAAGAGATAAAAAAAACACAGGGGGCACTCCCTGATAAGGTGTAACTGCTGGTGTGTACCCTTCACCATACCCAGGTGATATGGCAAATGGAGAGAACGAAGGGGATTGCGGTTGCTGGCTGCTGCACTCTTACCCATAATGGTGACCGATAGAGGATAGTGAAAGGCGAATATGGTAAATATAATGGTTAAGGGAGGCGCTGCACAGACTGCGGTCAAGAAAAGACTCAAGCAGCACAGGACAATAAAAATGTTATTGGTGTTTTTGGGGACAATGCGTATCGACATACACTAATGCCTTCCTCGGGTCCACCTACAGTTTCCAGATGTTGAGCATGTTCGAAGCTGGGGTACTGGCAATCGGAGTCCTGCTTGTGTCTGTGCTGCCGCGGTCTGTCAGTCAGACAGAAGCAGGACTCCTATTGCATGTACACCAGCATCGAAAATACTCAGCGTCTGGGAACTGTAAGGGGACCTGAGGAAGGCATTAGTGTATGCTGAAACGTGTTTTCCCCAAAAACATCAATAAAATTGTATTGTCCTGTGCTGCTTGAGTCTTTTCTTCATGACTGCAGTCTGTGCAGTGCTTCCCTTAGCTGTTTTTTTTAACCATATTCACCTTTTTCCATCTCTTAAAATGTAACTAGACACTAAAGATGAAAAAAGTACCAAGTTCAAGTGACTTGAAAATGGCGGTGTGAGATCGCTGAAACGTTGTCATTTTTTCTTGGAATAAAAGCACTTGATTTTTCACTTATTTTGGTGTGCTGCCTACATCTATTTATATCCAAAGAGGACCGGAGCACCGAGGTTCAAGGGCTTGCACCCAACCACCTGGATATTAGGAGGTGCTGCTTTACATGATAATTTTAATAAATGTATTAGAAATGCATAGGTATTACAGATATAACCTTTGCCAGGCAGAGTTTATTTTACATATTTGTCACAGGTGTGCTGCAGAAGATGTCAGACAGAGGTGTGTATTCATATGTAGATCGGGAGATTTAATGCACAAGTATTAGAAATGATTAAAGGGGTATTCCAGGATTCTTTTTTTGACTATGCTAAAAGGGCTGTAAAGTTAGTGTAGTTCACAATATAGTGTATGCACCTGTGTGTGACGGTTTTCTTCTGTGATTCTCACCTCAATATTTATTTTTAACAGTATACAAAAGGACTGTTGTCTCAGATTTTTCCCAGTTTGCAATGCGGCCGAGACCTGACTCCCTAGTCTGCTTCAATGGGTGGAGCGATCATTTGTTGAGAGAAAGAGATCAACCTGCAACTAATACAACAGCTGTAGGCAACCTGATTGAAAACCACAGGTCTTTTGAATGGATGCAGCTCATTTATGTTTCAACGTGTGGAGTGGCTGTTGTGTGGGAGGGAGGAAAATGGAATTATGGAATTTGTAGGCAAAAAACAGTAAATACCCCAAAAAGCTAGCCACAATGTTATGGTGGACTCAAAACATAGCCATTTAGCCCCAAGACAAGTGCAGATCCTTCCTAAGCATGTCCATTACTATCTGGCAGGTACGTACTAAAATCACCTTATGGTGGATAACCCCTTTAAGAGCAAGTGTGTATCCAAAAGGTCAAAGCAGGAGTGGTGTTAGAAGATAGCAGGGTCAGGAGAATAAATAGAGAAAAGAAAAACAGATAGGTACACTATCAATATGCCGCTTGAGGTGCATACTCAGTTTGCAACATTTAACCCATGGGGAAGAGTGGGAAGATCTCTGTTGGACTCCAAGTAGGAGTAGGGAGAAGGCCAAGAAGCAAGTAATATTTTTACTCAACTTTATTTCCTCCAATTAAAATGGAACCTGTAAGCGTTTTACTGATGCCCAAACCACAAGCAGCATGAAAGAGAAACAGGTAGTAGGCTTACAACATTCAATGATTCAAAGATTAGGCATGTATAAAATATGTTGAAAATGGGGTAAGTAGTCATCAGGTGGTCCTTGGTGGTTGATCCCTACACGTGATGTGTCTCTGTCTATACATACATAGGGAATCACATGCATTTATGCATGACTCAAGGCCATTGGGGTGAAGAGCAGCCACTGGCCTGGCCTCTGTGACTATTTTATCTCATTGTAGGTGACTTTTGAAACTATGATTTTTTTAGAAGACCAGAGGTTTTAAGAGTAGATAATAGTATATTGTGATACCACTCTCTGGGGGAGATTTATCAAACGATTTAGACTGGTTTTTCATGTCTAAATTTGTCGCACAGAAAGTCGCAGTCTAAATATGTGCGACTTTTCTGCGACTTTTGCTGTAGAGGATTTTTAGAACATGATACAAGCAAGTCTATTTTAGACGGAAATGCATTGAAAAATGCATTGGTGCTGAATTTATCAAGTGCGACTTTTGTGCTACAAGTCGCATCTGCCCAAAATACGCTGAAATGTCAGACCATGTTGGAGCAGGTCTAAATGCAGTTTAAGCTGTAGACCCTGAAGTCTGAGCACAGAATTTATCAAGGGCTGTGAGACCTTTGATAAATTAGGAGCACAATAGACAGGAGACTACCACATACGCTGGACCCCCAACTATTTTCAGAATGGGGGCCGTTTCTTACCTTTGATCACTATGGTCTCCACCTTCAGAGAAAAACTGGTCTCAGCATTGACCTAGGTACTTAGTGACAGCCCGATCAACCAGTCACCTGCTGAATCTGGATACTGCTGATGCTGGTGATTGTCTGAGAAGCCAGTCACTGTTAAGACCAGTTTGTCTTGGAAGGTGGGGACCAGAGCGCTCAGAGGTAAAAGACAGGCCTCATTCTGGATATCATGAGGGGTCCAGCAGTCACACCCCCCCACCCCCTCTATCAGACACTTGTGAATAGTGAATATGTCACTTAAAGGAATTTAAAGCAATATTAACATTGGGTATTATTTTGGCATATGTGTTTAAAAAGTACCACAGATCCTCTGACTTTGATTATGTCCAGCTTATCCTCATCTCTTAAAATAGAGCTTGAAAGAAGAGATAAAAAAAACACAGGGGGCACTCCCTGATAAGGTGTAACTGCTGGTGTGTACCCTTCACCATACCCAGGTGATATGGCAAATGGAGAGAACGAAGGGGATTGCGGTTGCTGGCTGCTGCACTCTTACCCATAATGGTGACCGATAGAGGATAGTGAAAGGCGAATATGGTAAATATAATGGTTAAGGGAGGCGCTGCACAGACTGCGGTCAAGAAAAGACTCAAGCAGCACAGGACAATAAAAATGTTATTGGTGTTTTTGGGGACAATGCGTATCGACATACACTAATGCCTTCCTCGGGTCCACCTACAGTTTCCAGATGTTGAGCATGTTCGAAGCTGGGGTACTGGCAATCGGAGTCCTGCTTGTGTCTGTGCTGCCGCGGTCTGTCAGTCAGACAGAAGCAGGACTCCTATTGCATGTACACCAGCATCGAAAATACTCAGCGTCTGGGAACTGTAAGGGGACCTGAGGAAGGCATTAGTGTATGCTGAAACGTGTTTTCCCCAAAAACATCAATAAAATTGTATTGTCCTGTGCTGCTTGAGTCTTTTCTTCATGACTGCAGTCTGTGCAGTGCTTCCCTTAGCTGTTTTTTTAACCATATTCACCTTTTTCCATCTCTTAAAATGTAACTAGACACTAAAGATGAAAAAAGTACCAAGTTCAAGTGACTTGAAAATGGCGGTGTGAGATCGCTGAAACGTTGTCATTTTTTCTTGGAATAAAAGCACTTGATTTTTCACTTATTTTGGTGTGCTGCCTACATCTATTTATATCCAAAGAGGACCGGAGCACCGAGGTTCAAGGGCTTGCACCCAACCACCTGGATATTAGGAGGTGCTGCTTTACATGATAATTTTAATAAATGTATTAGAAATGCATAGGTATTACAGATATAACCTTTGCCAGGCAGAGTTTATTTTACATATTTGTCACAGGTGTGCTGCAGAAGATGTCAGACAGAGGTGTGTATTCATATGTAGATCGGGAGATTTAATGCACAAGTATTAGAAATGATTAAAGGGGTATTCCAGGATTCTTTTTTTGACTATGCTAAAAGGGCTGTAAAGTTAGTGTAGTTCACAATATAGTGTATGCACCTGTGTGTGACGGTTTTCTTCTGTGATTCTCACCTCAATATTTATTTTTAACAGTATACAAAAGGACTGTTGTCTCAGATTTTTCCCAGTTTGCAATGCGGCCGAGACCTGACTCCCTAGTCTGCTTCAATGGGTGGAGCGATCATTTGTTGAGAGAAAGAGATCAACCTGCAACTAATACAACAGCTGTAGGCAACCTGATTGAAAACCACAGGTCTTTTGAATGGATGCAGCTCATTTATGTTTCAACGTGTGGAGTGGCTGTTGTGTGGGAGGGAGGAAAATGGAATTATGGAATTTGTAGGCAAAAAACAGTAAATACCCCAAAAAGCTAGCCACAATGTTATGGTGGACTCAAAACATAGCCATTTAGCCCCAAGACAAGTGCAGATCCTTCCTAAGCATGTCCATTACTATCTGGCAGGTACGTACTAAAATCACCTTATGGTGGATAACCCCTTTAAGAGCAAGTGTGTATCCAAAAGGTCAAAGCAGGAGTGGTGTTAGAAGATAGCAGGGTCAGGAGAATAAATAGAGAAAAGAAAAACAGATAGGTACACTATCAATATGCCGCTTGAGGTGCATACTCAGTTTGCAACATTTAACCCATGGGGAAGAGTGGGAAGATCTCTGTTGGACTCCAAGTAGGAGTAGGGAGAAGGCCAAGAAGCAAGTAATATTTTTACTCAACTTTATTTCCTCCAATTAAAATGGAACCTGTAAGCGTTTTACTGATGCCCAAACCACAAGCAGCATGAAAGAGAAACAGGTAGTAGGCTTACAACATTCAATGATTCAAAGATTAGGCATGTATAAAATATGTTGAAAATGGGGTAAGTAGTCATCAGGTGGTCCTTGGTGGTTGATCCCTACACGTGATGTGTCTCTGTCTATACATACATAGGGAATCACATGCATTTATGCATGACTCAAGGCCATTGGGGTGAAGAGCAGCCACTGGCCTGGCCTCTGTGACTATTTTATCTCATTGTAGGTGACTTTTGAAACTATGATTTTTTTAGAAGACCAGAGGTTTTAAGAGTAGATAATAGTATATTGTGATACCACTCTCTGGGGGAGATTTATCAAACGATTTAGACTGGTTTTTCATGTCTAAATTTGTCGCACAGAAAGTCGCAGTCTAAATATGTGCGACTTTTCTGCGACTTTTGCTGTAGAGGATTTTTAGAACATGATACAAGCAAGTCTATTTTAGACGGAAATGCATTGAAAAATGCATTGGTGCTGAATTTATCAAGTGCGACTTTTGTGCTACAAGTCGCATCTGCCCAAAATACGCTGAAATGTCAGACCATGTTGGAGCAGGTCTAAATGCAGTTTAAGCTGTAGACCCTGAAGTCTGAGCACAGAATTTATCAAGGGCTGTGAGACCTTTGATAAATTAGGAGCACAATAGACAGGAGACTACCACATACGCTGGTCTATAAGCATACCCAGAATAGACTAGATTAGTAAATGTCCCCATCTGTCTCTGTTTTTATGCTGCCCTTGGTTTGGGGATCATAAAACTGTATGGCATATGGCAGAACAAAAGATTAAATTTAAAGGGACATATATGATTTGACCATCAAGGAACCTGCAACTATGTTAACATCTTTTCATGCACTTATTTTATATAATTGCAATTAATATCATAAATTGTTATCTGTGGTTTTAAATAGGACTGGAGAAGAACCTGACCTATAGTAACAGAGTTATTAAACTGCTAATAGGGGACAAAAATGTACACCTTCATTCTATTGGACACTGAGGGTCTTAGGACTTAAAACCCCTACAATCAAAACCTCTGACAAGTCTCTGACATGCCATGCATTTTATAAAATTAAAAGAATCTGACACTTGTTTACTTTAAGCACATTGAATAAAGTCTGTATTTGGACAGTATTTAAAAAGGAGAAAGATAAATTTTATAGTGTGCTGTTCGTTAGCAAAAACTTTTAATACAATGTAGATAATAATATTTTATGTATATTTGCAATATACAGGGTGGGCCGTTTATATGGATACACTTTAATAAAATGGGAATGGTTGGTGAGTGATATTAACTTCCTGTTTGTGGCACATTAGTATATGTGAGGGGGGAAACTTTTTAAGATGGGTTGTGATCATGGCGGCCATTTTGAAGTTGGCAATTTTGAATCCAACTTTTGTTTTTTCAACAAGAAGAGAGTCATGTGACACATCAAACTTATTGGGAATTTTACAAGAAAAACAATCATGTGCTTGGTTTTAACGTAACTTTATTTTTTCATGAGTTATTTACAAGTTTCTCTTTGTTTACAGCCATTGACATGTCGTTGAGGTTAACACGTGAGGAGCGGGTAGAAATTGTGTTGATGTCTGGTGAACGCAGTAACCGGGTCATTGCAGCAGATTTCAATGCAAGACACCATACGAGACCTCCCATGCAATAGTTAGCAAACTGCTTGCTAAGTTTCCTGAAACTGGTTCAGTGTTGGATTTGCCAAAATGTGGACGCATGAAATCTGTCACTAATGATGAAACATCAGTGGCTGTCATAGCTTCATTCAGCAAGAGCCCACAGCGTAGGACTCGACGCATGTCACTGGAGAGTGGCATTAGTCGAACATCCCTTCGGCGGATATTAGCTACTCACAAAGGGCACCCTTACAAACTCCAGCTACTGCAGCATCTCAATGAGGATGACCCAGATCGGCGCACTGAATTAGCAGAATGGGAAAAACAAAAATTGGAACAGGACCCTCAGTTTACACAGAAGATTTTGTTCAGTGATGAGGCAAACTTTTATGAGAATGGTGAAGTTAACAAACAAAACCACCGCTATTGGTCTGACACTAACCCACATTGTATAGATCCCTCCAAGACTGTTGGAACACAAAAATTGATGGTATGGTGTAGTATATGGGGTACAAAGATAGTGGGGCCATTCTTGATCAATGGAAACCTCAAGGCCACTGGATATGCGAAATTGCTACATGATGATGTTTCCCTCTTTATGCACTGAAGATGGCACGTTCCCTGAGTTTTTCCAGCAAGATGGTGCACCACCACATTATGGGTGTCAAGTCCGAGTATTCCTAGATGAACAGTTTCCTGGAAAGTGGATTGGTCATCGTGGGCCAGTTGAATGGCCCCCAAGGTCTCCTGATCCGACCCCCTTAGATTTTTATCTTTGGGGTCATCTGAAGGCAATTGTCTATGCTGTGAAGATACAAGATGTGCTGCACCTGAAACTACGGATACTGGAAGCCTGTGCTAGCATTTCTCCTGCGGTGTTGCTATCAGTGTAAGAAGAGTGGGAGAAGAGGGTTGCATTGACAATTCAACACAAAGGGCAGCACATTGAACACATTTTATAAGTGGTCAGAAACTTGTAAATAACTCATGAAAGAATAAAGTTACGTTAAAACCAAGCACATAATATTTTTTCTTGTGAAATTCCCAATAAGTTTGATGTGTCACACGACCCTCTTCCTATTTAAAAAACAAAAGTTGGATTCAACATGGCCAACTTCAAAATGGCTGCCAAGGTCACCACCCATCTTGAAAAGTTTCCCCCCTCACATATACTAATGTGCCACAAACAGAAAGTTAATATCCCCAAACATTCCCATTTTATTAAGGCGTATCCATAAAAATGGCCCACCCTGTACATTGGTTAAAAAAAATGTGTATATTTTTGGATAAAAAAATTATGTCCCGGCAGGTATTGCCTGTGTGTCTCTATGGGGAGTACAAATACAGGTAGTGAGGACAGGACAAGCAGGGCTCTGTGCAGGCTCCTGCCAATAATCCTGCCGTGTAAGCCAGAGGTATGTCACAGAGCTCACTGCACAGAGCCCTGCTTGTTCTCACTGCACATAGCCCTGCTTGTCCTCACTGCACAGAGCCCTGCTTGTCCTTAATGCACAGAGTTCTGCTTGTCCTCACTGTATAGGGCCCTGCTTGTCCTCTCTGTAAAGAGCTCTGCTTATCCTCAGTGTATAGAGCCCTGCTAGTCCTCAGTGTATAGAGCCCTGCTTGTCCTCAGTGCACAGAGCCCTGCTTGTCCTCACTGTATAAGGCCCTGCTTGTCCTCTCTGTACAGAGCTCTGCTTGTCCTCTCTGTACAGAGCTCTGCTTGTCCTCAGTGCACAGAGCCCTGCTTGTCCTCAGTGTACAGAGCCCTGCTTGTCCTCACAGCATAGGGCCCTTCTTGTCCTCACTGCACAGAGCCCTGCTTGTCCTCAGTGTACAGAGCCCTGCTTGTCCTCATTGCACAGAGCCCCGCTTGTCCTCAGTGTACAGAGCCCTGCTTGTCCTCACTGCACAGATCCCTGCTTGTCCTCGGTGCACAGATCCCTGCTTGTCCTCGGTGTACAGAGCCCTGCTTGTCTTCAGTGTACAAAGCCCTGCTTGTCCTCACTGTACAGAGCCCTGCTTGTCCTCACTGCACAGAGCCCTGCTTGTCCTCACTGTACAGAGCCCTGCTTGTTGACCCACACTTCCTGCATTTGGTCTCTTTACAGAGAAACACATGCAATAGCTGCAGGGACAAAAATATACACGTTTTGACTAATGTATATTACAAATATACATATAATGTCATTTTAGTTACATAGTTACATAGTTACATAGTTACATAGTTAGTACGGTCGAAAAAAGACATATGTCCATCAAGTTCAACCAGGGAATTAAGGGGTAGGGGTGTGGCGCGATATTGGGGAAGGGATGAGATTTTATATTTCTTCATAAGCATTAATCTTATTTTGTTCCAGGAATGTATCTAATCCTGTTTTAAAGCTGTTAATTGTTCCTGCTGTGACCAGTTCCTGAGGTAGACCGTTCCATAAATTCACAGTCCTCACGGTAAAGAAGGCGTGTCGCCCCTTGAGACTAAACTTTTTTTTTCTCCAGACGGAGGGAGTGCCCCCTCGTCCTTTGGGGGGGTTTAACCTGGAACAGTTTTTCTCCATATTTTTTGTATGGGCCATTAATATACTTATATACGTTTATCATATCCCCCCTTAAACGTCTCTTCTCAAGACTAAACAATTGTAACTCCTTTAATCGCTCCTCATAGCTAAGATGTTCCATGCCCCATATTAGTTTAGTCGCGCGTCTCTGCACCCTTTCCAACTCCGCAGTGTCCCTTTTATGGACAGGTGACCAAAACTGAACAGCATATTCCAGGTGAGGCCGTACCAATGCTTTATAAAGGGGGAGTATTATGTCCCTGTCCCTTGAGTCCATGCCTCTTTTGATACATGACAATATCCTGCCGGCTTTGGAAGCAGCAGCCTGACATTGCATGCTATTCTGTAGTCTGTGATCTACAAGTACACCCAGATCCTTCTCTACCAGTGACTCTGACAGTTTAATCCCCCCTAAGACATACGATGCATGCAGGTTATTAGTACCCAGATGCATAACTTTACATTTATCCACATTGAACCTCATTTGCCAAGTGGATGCCCAGACACTTAGTCTATCCAAGTCATCTTGTAACTTATGCACATCCTCTATAGACTGTACCGTGCTACAAAGCTTGGTGTCATCTGCAAAGATAGAAACAGAGCTGTTAATACCATCCTCTATATCATTGATAAATAAATTAAACAACAGCGGGCCCAGTACTGAACCTTGGGGTACACCACTAATAACCGGGGACCAATCAGAGTACGAATCATTGACCACCACTCTCTGGGTACGATCCATGAGCCAGTGTTCAATCCAGTTACAAACTAAAATTTCCAAACCCAAAGACCTTAACTTACCTGTCAGACGTCTATGAGGGACAGTATCAAATGCTTTAGAAAAATCCAGAAACACTATATCCACAGCCATTCCTCTGTCAAGGCTTCTACTCACCTCTTCATAAAAGCAAATTAGATTGGTTTGACAACTTCTATCCTTAGTAAACCCATGCTGGCTATCACTTATAATACTATTATCCCCTATGTATTCCTGTATGTAATCCCTTATAAGTCCTTCAAACAATTTACCCACAATGCACGTTAAACTTACCGGTCTATAGTTTCCTGGGGAAGACCTAGAGCCCTTTTTGAAGATTGGCACCACATTCGCCTTGCGCCAGTCCCTTGGCACAATACTAGACACCAGAGAATCTCTAAATATCATGAACAGGGGTACAGATATTACTGAATTACCTCTCTAAGAACTCTTGGGTGTAGTCCATCCGGTCCTGGGGATTTGCTTACATTTATATCACTTAACTTACCTTGTACCATCTCTACATTAAGCCAGTTCAGTACATTATATGATGTGTTACCAGCACTGACCTGGCCAATGTCAGCTCCTTCTTCCATAGTGTATACAGAACTAAAGAACCCATTCAGTAGCTCCGCCTTCTCTTGATCGCCCGTGACAACCTCCATATTATCATTATTAAGGGGTCCTACATGCTCTGTCCCTGGTTTTTTTGCATTTATATATCTAAAAAAATATTTAGGATTAGTTTTGCTTTCTTTGGCCACCTGTCTCTCATTTTGAATTTTTGCTGTTTTTATTACATTTTTACAGATTTTATTAAGCTCTTTGTACTGTTTAAATGTTATCGCTGACCCATCAGATTTGTATTTTTTGAAGGCTATTTTTTTGTTGTTTATTGCTCTTTTAACATCATGTGTCAGCCATGTAGGATTTAGTTTCAATCGTTTATATTTGTTCCCCTTTGGTATATATATAGCTGTATAGTTATTTAGAGTTGATTTAAAGATGTCCCATTTACCTTCTGTATCAGTATTTGAGAACACCTCCCCCCAGTCTATGTCCTGTAGTGCAGCCCTCAGCCCAGGGAAATTTGCCTTTTTAAAGTTATATGTTTTTGCCTTCCCCGCCTGTCTTTGTTTTCTACATTTTAAGTGAAAAGTAACTATATTGTGGTCGCTATTACCAAGGTTTTCCCGCACAGTTACATTACCAACCAGCTCTGCGTTGTTGGAAATGATCAGATCCAACAAGGCATCACTTCTTGTTGGGTCCTCCACAAACTGGCCCATAAAATTATCCTGCAATAAATTTAGGAATTGTCGCCCCTTTGTAGTTTTAGCCAACCTCGGACCCCAATCTATATCTGGATAGTTAAAATCTCCCATTATTACCACTGTACCTGCCCGGGCGGCCCTCTCTATTTGTTTATGAAGCCGAACTTCTATCTCTTCAGTGATATTAGGGGGTCTGTAGATTACCCCAAATATTATTTTTTCAGTATTTCCCTCCTTTTGTAATTCTACCCACAATGATTCCACATCCTCAGAATCATCACACACTATGGCATCGTTCACACTGACTTTCATACCACTTCTTACATACAGACAGACTCCACCACCTTTTCTGTTCATTCTATCCTTGCGAAACAATGTAAACCCCTGCAGATTGACAGCCCAGTCATGCGAGGAGTCCAGCCATGTCTCAGTGACCCCAACTATATCAATATGTTCCTCCAGTATCAAGGCCTCAAGCTCCCCCATTTTATTTGCTAGGCTTCTGGCATTTGTGAACATACACTTTACATTTCCATCCTTTATGTTATTGGGGTTAATGGGATTCAAGGGTGTAAGTTTTATTTTCCTATGAAGCCTATTCCTATTAACTATTCTAACCCCTCCCTCCGCTCCACCCCCAGGTACATTTATAATTCCCACCTCTCTATCTACACTATCTTCCCCCTCTTTGCTGTAGGTTCCCTCCCCCCAAGTCCCTAGTTTAAACACTCCTCCACCCTTCTAGCCATCTTCTCCCCAAGCAAAGCTGCACCCTCCCCATTGAGGTGCAGCCCGTCCCTACGGTAGAGCCGGTAACCGACAGCGAAGTCAGCCCAGTTCTCCATGAACCCAAACCCTTCCTTCCTACACCAGCTTCTGAGCCACTTGTTTACCTCCCTGATCTCCCGCTGCCTCTCTGGTGCGGCTCGTGGTACTGGTAGTATTTCAGAAAAGACTACCTTGGAGGTCCTTGCCTTAAGCTTGCGGCCTAAGTCCCTGAAATCATTTTTAAGGACACTCCACCTACCTCTTACTTTGTCATTGGTGCCAATATGTACCATGACTGCTGGGTCCTCTCCAGCCCCGCCCAACAACCTGTCAACCCGATCCGCGATGTGCCGAACTCGTGCGCCAGGCAGACAGCACACTGTTCGGCGATCCCGGTCTTTATGACAGATTGCCCTGTCTGTCCCCCTAATAATTGAGTCCCCCACCACTAGTACCTGTCTGGCCTGCCCTGTACTCCTCCCTCCCTCCTTACTGGAGCAGACACCCCCCTGGCGGTCAGAGGCAGTATCCTGCTGCAGTTCTGCTAGCTCTGTAATGGCATCCCCCTCATCTGCCAAGCGGGCAAACTTGTTGGGGTGTGCCAGTTCAGGACTAGCCTCCCTGACACTTTTTCCCCTACCCCTCTTTCTAACTGTAACCCAGCTAACTGCCTGACTGTCCTGCAACTCCGTCCCACTGTCCTCCCCCACCTCTATTCCCGAGAGTGCCTGCTCAGTGAGCAGGAGACTCCTCTCCATGTTGTTAATGCTTCTCATTGTTGCCAGTCGCCCCTCTAGATGCAGGATCTGGGCTTCCAAACGGACAACTAGCACACATCTCGCACAACAATATGCACCCTCAAACTGTTGTTCAAGGATTGCATACATTGAACAGGATGTACATTGGACTGCATTTTCCAACATGGAGGCCATCTAGTAATGGGGATTTCACAAATGTATAGGAAAAAACAGACAGTCAAAATTACACTTAAAATTTTTTGTAGACCTTGTGGGTTCAAAAATTAAAACTCACAGCGATCTCAACCTCCTGCTTTCAAACTCCAGTTTTTGAAACTCCTCTTTCACGCCCCCTCTTACACAGCAACACTCAGAAAGAGCAAGCTCTCAATAAGAGTCCCAAGCTAAGATTTATACACCTGTGCCCAATCTACTCCTCCTCCCCCTAGAGGTGGAACAGAGAAAAAAAAAAAAAAAAAAAAAAAATGAAAAAGGGTGTTTAAACTCTAACAGTTATCCCACTATGTGCAAAAGAGAAAAACTTACCCAAAATAAGAATGTGGGCTATAGGCAGTCGCACCCACTTCACAGATTCACTCGGCACAACAGATAATCACAGTTTTTGAAACTCCTCTTTCACGCCCCCTCTTACACAGCAACACTCAGAAAGAGCAAGCTCTCAATAAGAGTCCCAAGCTAAGATTTATACACCTGTGCCCAATCTACTCCTCCTCCCCCTAGAGGCGGAACAGAGAAAAAAAAAAAATGAAAAAGGGTGTTTAAACTCTAACAGTTATTCCACTATGTGCAAAAGAGAAAAACTTACCCAAAATAAGAATGTGGGCTATAGGCAGTCGCACCCACTCCACAGATTCACTCCGCACAACAGATAATCACAGTTTTTGAAACTCCTCTTTCACGCCCCCTCTTACACAGCAACACTCAGAAAGAGCTGCGATTTTCTAGGGAAATAAGAAGGGATGTCCAGCTCACCACCAGGTCAGGGGTGCACGTCAGTGTGGGAAGATAAGATAAAGATGAATGAATGTTATATTCTACATTATATAAAAAGTTTTGGCTAATGACAGGTAAACTTTAAGAGAGTAGCAAAAATAGCATAACTGAGCCCTGACAATTATATATGAATACAATTTGCAAACATTTATTTGTTAGCTTTACAGATGACTGACATCTTTATATGATGGTATGTGCCTTATACATCTGTGAAGTCTTTTCCTCTCAATATTTATGTGTTATACCAGATCTTTTAACTACTATTTGAGTGTAGGGCTCTGGCCTTGGCCTGAATAGAAAGAAGCCTTTGAGTAGTAAGAAGAATTGTCCTTTATAATGGATTAGAAACCAATAGTTCTGGTTCTATGGACACCAAGGTTATTAAACTAATATTGCCCTATAGGGAAAATAAGACTAGGTTTACACAACAATCAGGCAAAGTGTTCAGCAAGGTGTCATAGGTTCTGTACAAAGTATGGCAAGGAGTCTAAAGAACAATCGTATTTTTTAATCTTAACTTTTTTGGGAAACATTTCTGGGAAACATTTTTTTTCAACAGATTTGTAAATGACTTCTATTTAAAAACCTTAATCCTTTCAGTACTTATCAGCTATTATATGCTTCACAGGAAGTTCTTTTCTTTTTGAATTTCCTTTCTGTCTGACCACAGTGCTCTTTGCTGACACCTCTGTCCATTTTAGGAACTTTCTGGCACCAGTTGATTTAAAAAATTTTTTTTTCCAGTGGAGTAGCCCTTTAACTTCTTAAGGACCCAGGGCATATGGATACGCCCTCACACCCTGGGCATTAAGGACCCAGGGCGTATTCATATACCCTGGTGTTTTCCGGTCCCTTCCGCGCGCCGGGCAGAGATCGGAAGTGGATGCCTGCTGAAATGCTTCAGCAGGCATCCAGGACAAACGCCGAGGGGGGCCATGTCTGCCCCTCATGTCGGCGATCGCCACAAATCACGAGGGAAATCGCCCCCTGCGATCTGCGGCGATACTGGGCTGATCGGGTCTCTGGGACCCGACTTCCCGGTAATTTTGCATGATCCCGGTTGTCACAGCCACCTCCTCCTATCCCCTGCGATTCTTCGGTTAGCTAACCGACCAATCGCAGGGGGGCGGTTACTTCCTCCCACCCTGCCCGGCCCCTGGAAGTTCGGAGAGGACGGGAGGAAGACTGGAGGATGCGGCGGGGTACGGGGGAGTGCTGGGGACTGGCCCCGGTACTTACCTCGTCCCTGAAGACCCGGATCCCGGCGGCGGAGACAGCGGCGGTGACGACAGGTGATTTGATCTTCGGCGGCGGCGAAGGACCTTTGCAGCAGTCCAGACCGCCGTAAAGCGATCTGGACTGCTCCATCTGGTCCCCTTACACTACAACTCCCAGCCTGCCCAGGCAGCCCTTGGCATCTGGGCATGCTGGGACTTGCAGTTTTGCAACATCTGGAGGTCCACAGTTTGGAGACCACTGTGCCCTTCCAGATGTTGCAAAACTACACATCCTCAGCATGCCCTTACTGTCCGGGCATGCTGGGAGTTGTAGTTCTGTAACATCTGGCCCTTCAGATGTTGCAGAACTACAACTCCCAGCATGCCTGGACAATTTTGGCATACTGGGAGTTGTAGTTTTGCAACATCTGGAAGGGCACAGATTGGGAACCACTGTATTAGTGGTCTGCAAACTGTAGTCCTCCAGATGTTGCAAAACTACAACTCCAAGCATGCTGGGAGTTGTAGTTCGGCAACATCTGGCTCTAAAGATGTTGCCGAACTACTACTTCCAGCATGCCTGAGAATGTTTGGCAGTAGTGGTTTTGCACCAACTGGAGGCACACTGGTTGGGAAACATTGTCTGTTTCCTAACTCAGTGTTTCCCAACCCGTGTGCCTCCAGCTGTTGCAAAACTATAACTACCAACATGCACTGATAGACTGTGCATGCTGAGAGTTGTAGTTTTGCAACAGCTGGAGGTTCCCCCACCCCCCCTGTGAATGTACAGGGTACATTCACATGGGCAGGGGGCTTACAGTGAGTATCAGGCTGCAAGTTTGCGATGCAGCAAATTTTACGCGGCCGCTCAAACTCGCAGCCGGAAAGTCGCTGTAATTCCCTTGCCCGTGTGACTGTACCCTAAAAACACTACACTACACTAACACAAAATAAAATAAAAAGTAAAAAACACTACATATACACATACCCCTACACAGCCCCCCTCCCCAATAAAAAAGAAAAACGTCTGGTACGCCACTGTTTCCAAAATGGAGCCTCCAGCTGTTGCAAAACAACAACTCCCAGTATTGCCGGACAGCCATTGACTGTCCAAGCATGCTGGGAGTTTTGCAACAGCTGGAGGCACCCTGTTTGGAAATCACTGGCGTAGAATACCCCTATGTCCACCCCTATGTAAATCCCTAATTCAGGCCTCAAATGCACATGGCGCTCTCACTTTGGAGCCCTGTCGTATTTCAAGGCAACAGTTTAGGGTCACATATAGGGTATCGCCATACTCAGGAGAAATTGCCTAACACATTTTGTGTTTTTTTTTCTCCTTTCACCCCTTATGAAAAGGTGAAGTTAGGGTCTACACCAACATGTTAGTGTAAAAAAATAAATTGTTTACACTAACTTGCTGGTGTTGCCCAATACTTTTCATTTTGACAAGAGGTAAAAGGGGAAAAAAGCCCCTCAAAATTTGTAATACAATTTCTCCCGACTACGGAGATACCCCATATGTGGGCGCAAAGTCCTATGGGGGCGCACAACAAGGCCCAGAAGAGAGAGTGCACCATGTACATTTGAGGTGATTCGCACAGGGGTGGCTGATTGTTACAGCGGTTTTGACAAACGGAAAAAAAACAAAACCCCACATGTGACCCCATTTCGGAAGCTACACCCCTCAAGGAATGTAATGAGGGGTGCAGTGAGCATTTACCTCCCACTGGTGTCTGATAGTTCTTTGGAACAGTGGGCTGTGCAAATAAAAAATGTTGTACAGCCCACTGTTCCAAAGATCTGACAGACACCAGTGGCGGATAAATGCTCACTGTACCCCTCATTACTGTTTTTTTTTTTTTGCTGTCCTGGCACCATAGGGGCTTCCTAAATGCGACATGCCCCCCGAGCAAAATTTGCTCTCAAAAAGCCAAATATGGCTCCTTCTCTTCTGAGCATTGTAGTTCGTCCATAGTGCACTTCAGGTTAACTTATGGGGTACCTCCATACTCAGAAGAGATGGGGTTACAAATTTGGGGGGTATTTTCTGCTATTAACCCTTGCAAAAATGGGAAATTTGGGGGGGAAACACATTTTAGTGATTTTTTTTTTTACGTATGCAAAAGTCGTGAAACCCCTGTGGGGTATTAAGGCTCACTTTATTCCTTGTTATGTTCCTCAAGGGGTCTTGTTTCCAAAATGGTATGGCATGTGTTTTTCTTTTTTTTTTTGCTGTTCTGGCACCATAGTGGCTTCCTAAATGCAACATGCCCCCCAAAAACCATTTCAGAAAAACGTACTCTCCAAAATCACCTTGTCGCTCCTTCACTTCTTGGCCCTATACTGCGCCCGCCGAACACTTTACATAGACATATGAGGTATGTGCTTATTCGAGAGAAATTGGGCTACAAATATAAGTATACATTTTCTCCTTTTACCCCTTGTAAAAATTCAAAAATTGGGTCTACAAGAACATGCGAGTGTAAAAAATGAAGATTGTGAATTTTCTCCTTCACTTTGCTGCTATTCCTGTGAAATACCTAAAGGGTTAAAAGGCTGACAGAATGTCATTTTGAATACTTTGGGGGGTGCAGTTTTTATAATGGGGTCATTTGTGGGGGGTTTCTAAGATGAAGACCCTTCAAATCCACTTCAAACCTGAACTGGTCCCTGAAAAATAGTGAGTTTGGAAATTTTGTGAAAAATTGCTGCTGAACTTTGAAGCCCTCTGGTGTCTTCCAAAAGTAAAAACTTGTCAATTTTATGATGAAAACATAAAGTGGACATATTGTATATGTGAATAAAAAAAATATTTTTAATATCCATTTTCCTTACAAGCAGAGAGCTTCAAATTTTTCATCAAATTTGGGGATTTTTCACCAAGAAAGGATGCAAGTTACCAAAAAATGTTACCACTATGTTAAAGTAGAATATGTCACGAAAAACAATCTCGGAATCAGAATGATAACTAAAAGCATTCCAGAGTTATTAATGTTTAAAGTGACAGTGGTCAGATGTTCAAAAAATGGCCGGGTCCTAAGGTGTAAAATGGTTGGGTCCTTAAGAGGTTAAGGGGGTATTTGAAATTCAGCTCTTATCATTCATCCACAAGATAGGTGGTAGATGCTTATGTAAACAATGTAACATTGGGGTATGTCTGCTGCAGCTCTATTCAATCTCTTCAATATCTATGAGACTGACAACTAAGTACATCTCATCCCATTGAGATTAAATGGAGCAACAAAAGTTGTGCTTTACTACCGCTACATTAAACCAGGAGTCTCAGGACTCCTATTCTCATGATCCCAGTGGGTCTCAGTGGTTGGAAATTCCACAGATAAGACATTTATGACACACTGTATAATTTAGGACAACCAGAAATATCAGGAAGAGAGTTTGATTCAAAAAGAAGTAACAATGGTGATAAAGAGATAGTTGTAAAATTGTGCTAGACAAAATAATGGAGAACAACAGGGACCCCCTGTGCCACTTATCGGTTTAGCTTAGTGCCAAACTTGAAAATTGTGTCTAAGCATTCCTCTGGTTTCACCCTTTATCCTGCTCCAGGGTGCAAAAACTGGACTATAGTTGCAGTGGAGGTACCAGGTCACTACCACAAGAGTGGTCCTGTTAAATCTAGGGACTGGAGATCAGTGATAGCCTACAGAAAAAGTAGGAAGCTGTCCAAGAAGTAGTAGTTCATTTGTATGTTACTGATGTCTCAATGATTTAGAAACAATAGTTACCGTTGAAAAGCATTTTGTATTCTTGCTTTGTACTAATGGCACAAATGATTACTCCTTGGTCCTTTTTAAAAAGCTTGCTTAGCTTCTCTTCTACAGTGTCTACAGTTTGCTCCACTTTTTCTCTATACTTGTGCACAACCCATATGACCCCCCCCCCCCCCCGCAAAATACATACTCTCAAAAACTACTGTACTAAACCTTTTCTAATTTAGGAAGATATATACACTCACCATATTGTCTTTGGTGGTAGAGTACAGGCAATCTCCAATAATCATTTCTCCTCTGTGTGTAACACATACAGCATAAAACCAGAGAGGAAAGGGTTACAGAGCAGGGCTGTCAGGCTCGCTCACGAGAGCAGTGAGTCAGCAGAGTGAGGGAGAAAGATGAGTCATGAGGAGTGCAGGCAAGAAAAGGACGTGCCCCTCCACAAGAGAGAATGGAAAAGACAGTGAGCAGTTTTAATATGTAATTTTACATAAAATGTATGTGTACATTATCAGGATGAGGTACTGAATAATATTTATTTATTTTGGGGCATCTGATAGGTATGCTTTAAATTGTCCACAAAAGGACAATAAAATCTGTCTGATGAATTTCTTCAAGCAGCAACTAAATAGTAGAATAGTAGGAACTTTAAGAAATTTTATGGAAGAATTATTATTATTATTATAATTTTTTTTAGAAAGTTGCAAAGGTGCTCACTCCCTTTTAATATATTTTGGTCAACAAATGGTACATATATAAAAATGTTAATCCTTTTGCAAACAAGGTACATATTAATACTCTAAATTATATTAATATTGTAACTTTTTGTGTCCTTATGCCCTTACATTTTACCAAGTAAAGTTCTTCTTGATGCTTGTGATCTCATTTTCTATATTTTTGACACACCATACTCTACATCTCCTTATCTCTCCTGGATTGTTCTATTTTCAAATCCACAATACACTAAGGTCTGACCTATTTCTTCTGAGATTGAGAGAGCCAACTGCATCTTGTCTCCCTTTAATATCATATCTCTAATCAGTGTGATTTCCAGCTGAAGCACAGCTCCATACACAGGCTATGTAAATTGCAGTCTCAGCTGCTTTATTACATATTCAAACAAGAGATGGGAATGCAGTGAACCCGTGATTTCCAACATGATTGTTTCATTTATAAGGAAGTAGTTTTCATCGCTGAGAAGGGATCCAAGAAAACCTTTATCGTTCTCCTTGTAGTCTTTGAGAATATTTTCTAATACCATTTAAAAGAGATAGCCACATATTTCTTTTCTAGTGTGCGATAAGATGTCCACAATATTTTTTTGTTTTATAACTGCATACATTTAAGAAAAAAACAAAACAAATTGTTTTATAACTACATACATTTAAGAAGAAAAGAAAAAAAAAAAACGTTATGCTCCCAAGCAAAAAGGTTAGTATTGTATTCCAAATTAAGCTGGCTTGGATTTATTAGTTCCACATTTTTAGGGGTTGTCCTCCTTGTGAGAAGTGTTTATATACCAATTTGGTCACAGGATGGCCAACTGTTTGGGAACCCAATGACCAGTTGTTATCTATGGGGAACCTGGCAGTAAATGTTAAAAATTTCTAAGCAAAACCGCAGGGTCAATGAAGCATTAAATCATTTTCATTTAAACCAATGAGCTAATAGAGAAGGGTCCTGCAGGTGGAATTACTATCTGATAAATCATGATAGGGTTTTCAAACTAGACTACATCCCCAGCGTTGTTCTAGTGAATACTAAATGTGGAGTATATAGTATCTAGTTATGATGACATGAAATAATGAATAATACCCTATTTTGGTATACTAATGTGGTGACCCAGGACAGAAAATGCCCTTCTGTACCCCTGCCAGTCCTATCGGCCAGACTCAGTCAATGTCCCCTGGCCCCACACTCCTCAGAACCTCTCTACCATGTTAAGTTGTGTATGAGTTAATGTAATGTTATTTAATGTATTATTACGTTATTGTGCCTTTAAACCTTTGTTGCTAAGGGCTATGTTAGCAAGGGAAGGTATGCAAGGTGAACCAGGTGACTTATCTGGCCAATGGGATCTCTAAATTGCTACCAGACCTAGCTGGTAGGAGCTAGCCTAATTCTGTTTTAGCTGAGGTGCCACTTGTGTGATGACTTAAGAAGTTTGCCTGTTGTTCCTTAGGGAGGCCCAAGGCCTAGTTATGCAGCCCCACAACTACTGCAAGTCAAAGCCTGGCGGTAAGCACAAATTCAGGGGAGAAGTCTAGTCAAGATAGTCAAGTGTCATTTACTAAAGTCAGCGTGAGTTGCATAAGTCAGTCGAAGTCCACTACAAATCCCAGCAAGCCAATAAGTTTCCTAAAGTTAACTCTGCCTCTCCTTGGGCCTGAACTGAGCTGTAAAGAATATAACACCTTGTCTTCCTCAGTTAAAAAGACGTTGTTAAGTAACCTTGCATCAGAGTGATTATTTGCCCTGCGCCTGGCCCAGGAATCATTGGCTATACCTCAGGTGGGGAATTAGGTAAACCATGCCCTGGCATCACAAACACAAAGGGTTAATGCCATCTGCCCTAAGGGTTAATACCATCTGCCCTTCCAGATATACCATCTGCCCTTCCAGACTAATAGATGTTATCCATGTACTGTGTATGCACATATTAAAAGTGGTACTCCGCCCTTAGACATCTTATCCCCTATCCAAAGGATAGGGGATAAGATGTTTGATCGCAGGGGTCCCGCCGCTGGTACCCCTGCAATCTCCCTGCTGCACCGGCATTTTTTTAGAGCGTCGGGTGCAGCGTCAGAGGCTTGTGACATCACAACCACGCCCCCTCAATGCAAGTCTATGGAAGGGGGCGTCATGGCCATCACGCCCCCTCTCATAGACTTGCATTGAGGGTGCATGGTGTCTCATGGCAAAGAACTCTCTGTGGATCTGAAAAAAGAGTTATTGCTCTACATAAGGATGGCTTCGGCTATAAAAAGATTGCCAAGACCCTCAACTGAGCTGTAGCACGGTGGGCAAGATCATACACCATTTTAACAGGACATATTCCAGTCAGAACAGGCCTTGCCATGGTTGACTATAGAAGTTGAGTGCATGTGCTCAGAGATATATTCAGAGGTTGTCTATAGGAAATATATTTATACATTCAGCCAACATTGCTACAGAGGTTGAAGGGGTATGGGGGGGGGGGGGGACGGTTAGCATGCTGCACGTCTGCATCAAATTGGTCTTCATGGCTGTCATCCAAGAAGGAAGCCTCTTCTAAAAATAAGGAAAAAAAGAGCATGCAAACAGTTTGCTGAAGATAAGCCGACTAAGGACATGGATAACTGGAGACCAAAATAACTTTTTTGGTTCAGATGGTGTTAAGCATGTGTGGTGACAGCCAGGTGAGGAACACAAAGACAAGCGTTTCTTTCCCACAGTAAGTCATGGTGGTGGAAGTGTCACTGGGGAGCTACAGTTCATTTAGAAAACCATGGATTCAAACATGTACTGTGACATACTTAAGCAAAAGTATGATTCTGTCATTTTGGAGACTGGGTCACAGGGCAGTATGTCAACATGAAAACCATCCTAAACACAACTCCAAGACAGCCACTGCCTTGCTAAAGAAGCTGAGGCTAAAGGTAATGGACTTGCCAAGCATGCCTGTGGGACTTTCTCAATCAGTCTCAAACATCCATTAGTTCTGTGATGTCATCATGGAGGAGAGGCAGAGAACTCCAGTGTATATACCCTACATACAATAGCGGATTAGCGTCCAAGAATTTACAACACAAGTATTAATGAAACAGTAAATTTCAATTATTTAGCATATGAAACCATACAATTTTATTAAATACATTTAAAACACTACAAAATGTGGATAGTAATAGGAGGATCACAAAGACGCTGAATAGATTATGTCACTACTGGAGATACATATCATAAGTAAAGTGCATAGTGGCAAAGATGTAAATAAAATATGAGGCTGTTCACAGTAGCAATCAAATGTGGAGTCACCATATCAAATCCAAATAGATAGTTGTGAGAGCGACAGGCAAACACAGTAGATTTTGCATGCAGGCACTGGCAATATGACCAACGCATACTGCGTCCACCTTTTTTTACTGCCATTTTTTTAGGGAATGGCCGCGTCCTAGCGCCAGACCATGTGCCCATTTCCCTTGTCGTTTCCGTGTTATTCAGTGCTGTGGACAGACACAGCTGAATTTGACTAAGGTGATTCTATGGGGAGGCTCTAATTGTTTAACCAATTTGATTGGTCACTATTGGATATATTTAGGGACATATTGGAAGTTAGACTCATCCTCCTGACAAAGGAACGGCTCGTAAATGTTGGGGTGTGCCAAAGCATTTCTGTCTTACTGGTAATAGGCTTATGTGCTGTTTCATAGGTATGCTATCTTTCACTATTACTATACAGTATGTGATCATTATGTGCTGGCTAGTCTCTGATTCAGTCCTAAACTCAGCTGTATACATTGCTACTACCTGCTCTGACAAGCTCATGTCTATCCATTCAGATTTTATATGGTGACTCTACATTTGATTGCTACTGTGAACAGCCTTATATATTATTTTCATCTTTGTGACTGTGCACTTTACTTATGATATGTATCTCCAGTAGTGATGCTATCACTTCAATGTCTTTTTGTTTTCTTCTTATCATCTGCACGTTGTAGTATTTTAACCCCTTAAGGACTGAGCCCTTTTTCACCTTAAGGACTAGGCCATTTTTTGCAATTCTGACCACTATCACTTTAAACATTAATAACTCTGGGATGCTTTTAGTTATCATTCTGATTCCGAGACAGTTTTTTCGTGACATATTCTACTTTAACATAGGGGTAAAATGTTGTGCTAACTTGCATCCTTTCTTGGTGAAAAATCCCAAAATTTGATGAAAAATTAGAAAATGTTGCATTTCTCTAACTTTGAAGCTCTCTGCTTGTAAGGAAAATGGATATTCCAAATAAATTATTTTTTTATTCACATTTCCAGTATGTCTACTTTATGTTTGCATCATAAAGTTGACATGTTTTTACTTTTGAAGACACCAGAGGGCTTCAAAGTTCAGCAGCAATTTTCCAATTGTTCACAAAATTTTGAAACTCACTTTTTTTCAGGGACCAGTTCAGGTTTGAAGTGGATTTGGAGGGTCTTCATATTAGAAATACCCCACAAATTACCCCATTATAAAAACTGCACCCCCCAAAGTATTCAAAATGACATTCAGTCAGCGTTTTAACCCTTTAAGTGTTTCACAGGAATAGCAGCAAAGTGAAGGAGAAAATTCACAATCTTCATTTTTTACACTCGCATGTTCTTGTAGACCCAATTTTTGAATTTTTGCAAGGGGTAAAAAGAAAAAAATGTTACTTGTATTTCAAACCCAATTTTTCTCGAGTAAGGACATACCTCATATGTCTATGTAAAGTGTTCGGTGGGCGCAGTAGAGGGCTCAGAAGGGAAGGAGCGACAAATGGTTTTTGGGGGGCATGTCACCTTTAGGAAGCCCCTATGGTGCCAGAACAGCAAAAAAAAAAACACATGGCATACCATTTTGGAAACTAGATCCCTCGGGGAACATAACAAGGGGTAAAGTGAACCTTAATAACCCACAGGTGATTCACGACTTTTGCATATGTAAAAAAAAAAAAAAAAAAAATTCCTAAAATGCTTGGTTTCCCAAAAGTTTTCCATTTTTAAACAGGGTAATAGCAGAAAATACCCCCCAAAATTTTAAGCCCAATTTCTCCCAATTCAGAAAACACCCCATATGTGGGTGAAGAGTGCTCTGCTGGCGCACTACAGGTCTCAGAAGAGAAGGAGTCACATTTGGCTTTTTGAAAGCAAATTTTGCTCTGGGGGCATGCCGCATTTAGGAAGCCCCTATGGTGCCAGAACAGCAAAAAAAAAAAAAAAAAAAAACACACGGCATACAATTTTGGAAACTAGACCCCTTGGGGAATGTAACAAGGGGTAATATGAACCTTAATACCCCACAGGTGATTCACGACTTTTGCATATGTAAAAGAAAAAAAAAAAATTTTCCTAAAATGCTTGTTTTCCCAAAAAATTTAAATTTTTAAAAAGGGTAATAGCAGAAAATACCCCCCCAAAATGTGAAGCCCAATTTCTCCCGATTCAGAAAACACCCCATATGGGGGTGAAAAGTGCTCTGCTGGCGCACTACAGGTCTCAGAAGAGAAGGAGTCACATTTGGCTTTTTGAAAACAAATTTTGCTCTGGGGGCATGCCGCATTTAGGAAGTCCCTATGGTGCCAGGACAGCAAAAAAAAACAAAAAAAACACATGACATACTATTTTGGAAACTAGACCCCTCGGGGAACGTAACAATGAGTTAAGTGAACCTTTATACCCCACAAGTGTTTCACGACTTTTGCATATGTAAAAAAATAATTTATTTTTGACCTAAAAGGCTTCTTTTCCCAAAAATTTTACATTTTTAAAAAGGGTAAAAGCAGAAAATACCCCCCAAAATTTGTCACGCAATTTCTCCCGAGTACGTCAATACCCCATATGTGACCCTAAACTTTTGCCTTGAAATACGACAGGGCTCCAAAGTGAGAGCGCCATGCGCATTTGAGGCCTGAATTAGGGATTTGCATAGGGGTGGACATAGGGGTATTCTACGCCAGTGATTCCCAAACAGGGTGCCTCCAGCTGTTGTAAAACTCCCAGCATGCCTGGACAGTCAGTGGCTGTCTGGTAATACTGGGAGTAGTTGTTTTGCAACAGCTGGAGGCTCCGTTTTGGAAACAGTGGCGTACCAGACATTTTTTATTTTTATTGGGGAGGGGAGGGGGGCTGTGTAGGGGTATGTGTATATATAGTGTTTTTTACTTTTTATTTTGTGTTAGTGTAGTGTAGTGTAGTGTTTTTAGGGTACAGTCGCACGGGCGGGGGATTACAGTAGTTTCTCGCTGGCAATATGAGCTGCGGCAGAAAATTTGCTGCAGCTCAAACTTGCAGCCGGATACTTACTGTAAACCTCCGCCCATGTGAGTGTTCCCTGTACAATCACACTGGGGGGGGGGGACGACATTCAGTTGTTGCAAAACTACAACTCCCAGCATGCGCTGACAGACTGTACATGCTGAGAGTTTTAGTTTTGCAACAGCTGTAGGCACACTGGTTGTGTATCACTGAGTTTGTGACCTAACTCAGTGTTTCACAACCAGTGTGCCTCCAGCTATTGCAAAACTACAACTCCCAGTATGTACGGTGCATGCTGGTAGATGTAGTTTTCAACAGCTGGAGGCACGCCGGTCGTGAAACACTGAGTTAGGTAAAAAAAAAACTCTGAGTTTCACAACCAGTGTGCCTTCAGCTGTTGCAAAACTACAACTCTCAGCAGTCACCGACAGCCAATGGGCATGCTGGGAGTTGTAGTTATGCAACCAGCAGATGCACCACTACAACTCCCAGCATGCACTTTAGCTGTTTGCACAAGCTGGGAGTTGTAGTTATACAACAGCTGAAGGTACACTTTTCCATAGAAAAAATGTGTTGCAAAACTATAAGTCCCAGCATGCCCATAAGGGAATGCTGGGAGTTGTGGTGGTCTGCCTCCTGCTGTTGCATAACTACAGCTCCCAGCATGCCCTTTTTGCATGCTGGGAGCTGTTGCTAAGCAACAGCAGGAGGCTGTCACTCAGCTCCAACTGCTGCTCCCCAGGTCAGTCCCTCGCCGCCGCCGATCCTGGGGCCCCGAACCCAACAGGGACGCCGGGGATCGGGGTCCCAGCTGCCTCCCCAGGGTCCTCTTCCCACACCTGATCACGTCCTCCGGAAGAGGGGTGGAGTGGGTTGCGGGAGTGACACCAGCAACAGGTGCCCTGATTGGTCGGCCGGTAAACCGGCTGACGAATCAGGGTGATCGTGAGGTGGCACCTGTGCCACCTCACCCCTGCTGGCTATGGCTGTTCGGGGCCATCAGAGACGGCCCCGAACAGCCTGTAATTCTGGGTCACCGGGTCACTGGAGACCCGATTGACCCGGAATCCGCCGCAGATCGCTGGGCTGAATTGTTCAGCGATCTGCGGCCATCGCCAACATGGGGGGTCATCATTACCCCCCTGGGCGATATGCCGCGATGCCTGATGAACGATTTCAGCAGGCATCAGGCACCGGCTCCCCTCCGACTAGTGGCGGGGGGCCGGGATTTGACAGGACGTACTCAAACGTCCTGAGTCCTTAAGGACTCGGAAAAGGGGCCGTTTGAGTACATCCTGCGTCCTTATGGGGTTAAATATATTTAATTAAATTGTATGATTTTATAAGCTAAATAAATGAAATTTACTTTTTCATCAATACTTGAGTTATGAATTCTTGGACACTAATCAGCTATTGTATGTAGGCTAAATACATAGGCTTTTGTGGTAGTCTTGTGTCACTATGGGTGACACTTAGCAGTGTTTTTGGTTTTATAGAGAACTCCAGTGGCAACCTGTGAAGCTCCGGTGAACTCCACAAACGTTTCAGGCCATGTGGAAAATAATGGTGGTCACACTAAATGTTGACACTTTGGGCCAATTTGGACATTTCCACTTAGAGTTATACTCACTTTTGTTGCCAACGTTTAGTGTGCTGAGTTATTTTGAGGAGGCACAACATTATACACTGTTATACAGGTTGTGCACTCACTACTTTACTTTGTAGTTGTTACGCCGAGCGCTCCGGGTCCCTGCTCCTCCCCGGAGCGCTCACGGCATCTCTCTCCCTGCAGCGCCCCGGTCACTCCCGCTGACCGGGAGCGCTGCACTGACATGGCCGTCGGGGATGCGATTCGCACAGCGGGACGCGCCCGCTCGCGAATCGCATCCCAAGTCACTTACCCGTCCCGGTCCCCTGCTGTCATGTGCTGGCGCGCGCGGCTCCGCTCTCTAGGGCGCGCGCGCGCCAGCTCTCTGAGACTTAAAGGGCCAGTGCACCAATGATTGGTGCCTGGCCCAATTAGCTTAATTGGCTTCCATCTGCTCCCAGACTATATCACATCACTTCCCCTGCACTCCCTTGCCGGATCTTGTTGCCTTGTGCCAGTGAAAGCGTTTAGTGTTGTCCAAGCCTGTGTTACCTGAACTCTTGCTATCCATCTTGACTACGAACCCTTGCCGCCTGCCCCGACCTTCTGCTACGTCTGACCTTGCCTATGCCTAGTACTTCTGTCCCACGCCTTCTCAGCAGTCAGCGAGGTTGAGCCGTTGCTAGTGGATACGACCTGGTTGCTACTGCCGCAGCAAGACCATCCCGCTTTGCGGCGGGCTCTGGTGAACACCAGTAGCCTCTTAGAACCGGTCCACCAGTACGGTCCACGCCTATCCCTCGCTGACACAGAGGATCCACTACCTGTGAGCCGAATCGTGACAGTAGATCCGGCCATGGATCCCGCTGAGGTGCCGCTGCCAAGTCTCGCTGACCTTCCCACGGTGGTCGCTCAGCAATCGCAGCAGATTGCCCAACAAGGACAGCAGCTGTCGCAGTTGACTGCCATGTTACAGCAACTTCTGCCTCTGCTACAGCAGCAACCATCTCCTCCGCCAGCTCCTGCACCTCCTCCGCAGCGAGTGGCCGCTCCTAGCCTCCGCTTGTCCCTGCCGGACAAATTTGATGGGGACTCTAGACTCTGCCGTGGATTTCTGTCTCAGTGCTCCCTGCATATGGAGGTGTTGTCGGACTTGTTTCCTACAGAACGGTCTAAGGTGGCGTTCGTAGTGAGCCTTCTTTCAGGAAAGGCCTTGTCTTGGGCCACACCGCTCTGGGACCGCAATGATCCTGCCACAGCCACAGTCCAGTCCTTCTTCGCTGAGGTCCGTAGTGTCTTCGAGGAGCCAGCCCGAGCTTCTTCTGCCGAGACTGCCCTGCTGAACCTGGTCCAGGGTAATTCTTCAGTGGGCGAGTACGCCATCCAATTTCGTACTCTTGCTTCCGAATTATCATGGAATAACGAGGCTCTCTGCGCGACCTTTAAAAAAGGCCTATCCAGTCGCATCAAGGATGTGCTGGCCGCACGAGAGATTCCTGCCAACCTGCAAGAACTTATCCATTTGGCCACCCGCATTGACATGCGTTTTTCTGAGAGACATCAAGAGCTCCGCCAGGAAAAAGACTTAGACCTCTGGGCACCTCTCCCACAGTATCCGTTGCAATCTACGCCTGGGCCTCCCGCCGAGGAGGCCATGCAAGTGGATCGGTCTCGCCTGACCCAGGAAGAGAGGAATCGCCGTAGGGAAGAAAATCTTTGTCTGTACTGTGCCAGTACCGAGCATTTCTTGGTGGATTGCCCTATTCGTCCTCCACGTCTGGGAAACGCACGCACGCACCCAGCTCACGTGGGTGTGGCGTCTCTTGGTTCAAAGTCTGCTTCTCCACGTCTCACGGTGCCCGTGCGGATTTCTCCTTCAGCCAACTCCTCCCTCTCAGCCGTGGCCTGCTTGGACTCTGGTGCCTCTGGGAATTTTATTCTGGATTCTTTTGTGAATAAATTCCGCATCCCGGTGACCCGTCTCGTCAAGCCGCTGTACATTTCCGCGGTCAACGGAGTCAGATTGGATTGCACCGTGCATTACCGCACAGAACCCCTCTTGATGTGCATTGGACCCCACCACGAAAGGATTGAATTTTTCGTCCTCCCCAACTGCACCTCTGAGGTCCTCCTCGGTCTGCCATGGCTCCAGCTTCATTCTCCCACCCTTGACTGGACCACCGGGGAGATCAAGAACTGGGACTCTGCTTGCCACAAGAGATGCCTCTCCCCCCCTCCCAGTCCCGTCAGGCAAGCCTCAGTGCCTCCTCATGGCCCCCGTCCTTGTGTTACCCTGCCCCGTGCCAAGCTTCACCCTCTGTCCTCCCTCCCCATTCCCACTCCTGCTGTACTGCCTGCCTTTGAGGAAACCCTCCATTCACTCCCGGTGTCCTCGTCCCAGGTTAATCAGTTGTCGGACAAAAAAAGGGGGAGACCTAAGGGGGGGGGTACTGTTACGCCGAGCGCTCCGGGTCCCTGCTCCTCCCCGGAGCACTCACGGCGTCTCTCTCCCTGCAGCGCCCCGGTCACTCCCGCTGACCGGGAGCACTGCACTGACATGGCCGTCGGGGATGCGATTCGCACAGCGGGACGCGCCCGCTCGCGAATCGCATTCCAAGTCACTTACCCGTCCCGGTCCCCTGCTGTCATGTGCTGGCGCGCGCGGCTCCGCTCTCTAGGGCGCGCGCGCGCCAGCTCTCTGAGACTTAAAGGCCAGGGGGAACAAATGATTGGTGCCTGGCCCAATTAGCTTAATTGGCTTCCATCTGTTCCCAGACTATATCACATCACTTCCCCTGCACTCCCTTGCCGGATCTTGTTGCCTTGTGTCAGTGAAAGCGTTTAGTGTTGTCCAAGCCTGTGTTACCTGAACTCTTGCTATCCATCTTGACTACGAACCCTTGCCACCTGCCCCGACCTTCTGCTACATCTGACCTTGCCTCTGCCTAGTCCTTCTGTCCCACGCCTTCTCAGCAGTCAGCGAGGTTGAGCCATTGCTAGTGGATACGACCTGGTTGCTACTGCCGCAGCAAGACCATCCCGCTTTGCGGCGGGCTCTGGTGAACACCAGTAGCCTCTTAGAACCGGTCCACCAGTACGGTCCACGCCAATCCCTCGCTGACACAGAGGATCCACTACCTGTGAGCCGAATCGTGACAGTAGTGTCATTTGAATGTCATTTCTTTAGTGTTGTCACATGAAAGAATTATGATAAAATTTTTACAAAAATGTTAGGAGTAGACTCACTTATGTAGCTAGAATTCTTTGTTGTGACCCTTTTTCCTCAGGGTGCCTTTTAGGTTCAATGGCAGTGTTTCCAAAATTAGCTGTGATTTTTTTTTCACTCATTTTGTGGCTTTTTATACTTTCAGTTTCTTTATCTATCTAAAAAATATGCAATTTAAACATTAAAATTTCCAATAAATTTTCAAAACGCAAAATACAGAAAAGAGGGAAGGCACACCTATAATGCGCTGTCCTGACCTGACTATCCGCCGGGATACACAAAGTAGGACTCCTAGGACGAGTGCGGGCAGGACCTGCGGGGTGCACATACGAAGGTGAAGTATCATATAACTAGCAAACAACAAGAGGTGTAGTGCACTCACCGCTCGGTCCGTGATCAGCTGCTAACTAAGCCGGTCCTGGGTAAGGGGATCACGTGGTGTTCCACGGAGCGCTCGGAGGCGATGCCGACATTTCACGCATACAGACGCACTTCATCCAGCCTCTGAGAGGCCGGAGGAAGCGCATCTGTATGCGCGAAATGTCGGCATTGCCTCCGAGCACTCTGTGGAACACAGCGTGATCCCGTTACACTGGACCGGCTTTGTTAGCAGCTGATCACGGACCGAGCAGTGAGTGCACTACACCTCTTGTTGTTTGCTTCCAATAAATTTTAATGAATTGTGCACTAAAACAAAAAATATCAATAAAAAATATAATTCCACGATTGACCCTGCACTCTGCTCTGACAATCCTGGAGAATAGCGCTGGTCACACTTTGATAACCAAGAGTGTTACTTTAATGTCACTTCAATGGAATCAGACATCTCTTTCTTGCTGCCTGAGCCACGAGTCATTGGGTTCTCTGTGGCTTCTACCGATCCCTTAAAGGGGTAGTCAGCTGCTCAGCGTTTGGAACAAACTGTTCCAAACACTGGAGCCGGTCCTGGGAGCTCGTTACATCATAGCCCTACCCCCTCATGACTGCTGCCACGCCCCCTCCCATAGACTTGCATTGAGGGGGCGGGGGCGTGACATCATGAAGGGGCAGGGCTGTGACCTCACAAGTTCCTGGTGCCTGCTCCAGCATTCGGAACAGTTTGTTCCAAACGCTGAGCAGCGGAGTACCCCTTTAAGCTTTGATTCATAGATATCTCTTTGTCTCAAGGTAGCATGTGAAGCTATTTTTCACAGGGGAAGACTGATGTTGCATCATGGTCAAGTGTGTCATGGTCTGACTCAATCTGGCCATGAACTGTAGAGCCAGCTCAAGTCACATCATTCTCTACAGTAGTGCCAACTGATCATTATTATCATTATAAGTATATAAGATATAACAAAAATATTTCCAACATACAAATACTATTTGCCAAAGCAAGAGAGTAGAGGATAGGACACTGACAATAGAAAAAAAGAAACATTTTGAAGCTAAAATACAATAATGGGATTCTGCTTACATCGCCCCAGAAAACCCATCTGCAATATGCAGCTAGTCATGATCTGGCATAAAATACAATTTGTGCTGTTTAGAAGTTCGGTAATGTGTTTGGCAGACACCATCGCTTGCCATTGCTTCTTGTATTGTTTAAAAGTAATATAAATGGCACGCCTGTAAGATGACCTTTTCCAGTTGTTTAATTGAGATCACACTGTAAATTGAAATGCAACAACCCTTATGAAAAAACTTTCTACAGTAGGTGATCTCAAAAACAGATGGGTATTGAAAAATATACATTTTAGTGGAGTTTCCATTGACATAAGTGATAGTAATGTTCATCTAGCCTGTGAAGAATCGCTCTTGCCGATAGGCGCGGTTTGCAGTATAGAGGTAAGAAGACGTTTTTAAATCAAAGTTCAGTGTTTTATTCACACTCAGCATACAGCAAAACAGTCTTTAAATGCAGAACAAAGGAAAACATCACAAAAGTCCATCTGTATTTCCTTGGTGTTTGTTCACACCTGAGATCCTGCCATGCGGCACTAAGCAAGACTTTTCCAAGCCTCCAGCTAGGCTGTCCAGCAGCGTCCACTCTTGGTGTAACCAGAGGGAACAACTCCACACACAGCTTTCTCTGCCACTGTGAGCTGCAACAAGCAAATCCTACTCAGCTGGTGAGGCAGCCTAGCTTTAACCCCTTAAGGACTCAGGGTTTTTCCGTTTTTGCACTTTCGTTTTTTCCTCCTTACCTTTTAAAAAATCATAACCCTTTCAATTTTCCACCTAAAAATCCATATTATGGCTTATTTTTTGCATCGCCAATTCTACTTTGCAGTGACATTAGTCATTTTACCCAAAAATGCACGGCGAAACGGAAAAAAAAAATCATTGTGCGACAAAATCCCAAAAAAACGCCATTTTGTAACTTTTGGGGGCTTCTGTTTCTATGCAGTGCATATTTCGGTAAAAATTACACCTTATCATTATTCTGTAGGTCCATACGGTTAAAATGATACCCTACTTATATAGGTTTGATTTTGTCGCACTTCTGGAAAAAATCATAACTACATGCAGGAAAATTTAGACGTTTTAAAATGTCATCTTCTGACCCCTATAACTGTTTTATTTTTCCATGTACAGGGCGGTATGAGGACTCATGTTTTGCGCCGTGATCTGAAGTTTTTATCAGTATGATTTTTGTTTTGATCTGACTTTTTGATCACTTTTTATTCATTTTTTTAATGGTATAAAAAGTGACCAAAATACGCTTTTTTGGACTTTGGAATTTTTTTGCGCGTACGCCATTGACCGTGCGGTTTTATTAATGATATATTTTTATAGTTAGGACATTTACGCACGCGGTGATACCACATATGTTTATTTATTTATTTTTTTACACTGTGTTATTTTTTTTATGGGAAAAGGGGGGTGATCCCCCCATAGGGACCTATAACACTGCACACACTGATCTCCTATGCTGATCACTGGCGTGTATTAACACGCCTGTGATCAGCATTATCGGCGCTTGACTGCTCCTGCCTCGGTGTCCGATCGAAGCAGTCATTCGTCGATCGGACACCGAGGAGGCAGGTAAGGGCCCTCCCGGTGTCCGGTCAGCTGTTCGGGACGCCACGATTTCACCGCGGCGGTCCCGAACAGCCCGACTGAGCAGCCGGGTCACTTTCAGTTTCACTTTAGAAGCGGCGGTCAGCTTTGACCGCCGCTTCTAAAGGGTTAATACCGCACATCGCCGCGATCGGCGATGTGTGGTATTAGCCGCGGGTCCCGGCCGTTGATGAGCGCCGGGACCGACGCGATATGATGCAGGATCGCGGCGCGATCCCGCTTCATATCGCGGGAGCCGGCGCAGGACGTAAATACACGTCCTGCGTCGTTAAGGGGTTAAAGGGGTACTCCGGTGGAAAAACTATTTTTTTTTCTTTTTTAATCAACTGGTGCCAGAAAGTTAAACATGTTTGTAAATTACTTCTATTAATAAAATCTTAATCCTTCCAGTACTTATTAGCTGCTGAATGCTACAGAGGAAATTCCTTTCTTTTTGGAACACTGATGACATCATGAACACAGTGCTCTCTGCTGACATCTCTGTCCATTTTAGCAACTGAGCAGATGTAGCAGATGTATGCTAAGGGCAGCATGGTGGCTTAGTGGTTAGCATTGCTGCCTTGCAGCGCTGGGGCCTTGGGTTCAAATCCCACTAAGGACAACAATAAATAAAGACTTATTATTATAACGTCAGCAGAGAGCAGTGTGTTCGTGATGTCATCAGAGAGCATTCCAAAAAGAAAAGAATTTCCTCTGTAGTATTCAGCAGCTAATAAATACAGGAAGGATTAAGATTTTTTAATAGAAGTAATTTACAAATATGTTTAACTTTCTGGCACCAGTTGATTTAAAAAAGAAAAAAAAATGTTTTTCCACCGGAGTACCCCTTTAAGGCCAAAAAAAGCCATCCCAGATTGGCCTTCCAGCCATACTACAGTCTTAGTTTCAGACTGCATCCCAGCACAGACACGGAATAATTCCAGCTCTTACTTCACCAAAGCCAGGAGCCTTGGTGACACATAGCGTCCATCCACCACCATACCCTTTACCTTCTCACATAGCCCCATAGAAATTCAGTAGATCAGAACATTAACAACAGTCCACAGTTTTCCATTGCACATTGTAATCAATATTGCGATCCATGTGTCATGTAGAATACTGTATTTTGATTTTATGTTAAACACACTTATAATAGGGCTTCTATGGATGAGTATATGTCCTTACTATACCTTTTATATACTCCAATTTTCATTATAAGGACATTAAAGGTTTTATGATTCATAATGCTGTAATCAAATAGTAAAACATGACAAGCTTAGTATTGCAAGGGTATTTACCTCCAAAAACATTGCTCTTAAGAGAAAATACATGAGATATTTGTAATTGAGGATTTAGTTGTAGAATCTACATTATCGGCATAGGCCATATGCAACAAAAAATGTGGTCACCCTCTATCTCCAGGTCAAGTTGTGGGGCTTGTGATATAGCTATTTTTATTAGGTGATCATCCAATATACATAATCATAACATACATATATACCATAGCTAAAGAGTGCTGTTTTATAGCTTGTCTCTGATGCAGTTTGACTCTGTAGCCATACCCGGAGATCTAGTAGAGCTGAGAAACATGTCTTTAAACTACATTTTTTTTTCATTTGTGCTTTGTACTTTGGTACGTTTTCTTTTATGTCTTTATTAAAAGTTTTGCTTAGTTTCATTTCTACAGCCTCTACCTTGTGCTGAGCTTTATTTTTTTCTATACACTTTTCTCTATATATTCTCCACTAAAGACTTCAGTGTATTTGCTTTTCTTTCTCTCTCAAGCCTGTTCTCCAAGATTATTCTGCCTCCCTGTTTTCTATTGTATCTAGTGTGTAACAAGTCCATCAGATTTTGATCTGCTTACTCTGACTAACAGCTTAATGTTGAGAATTTTTAATAAAGACTATTTAGAATGTTGCTTCATTTTGCATCCAAGAAACAAATCAACAACAACCAACATCAGTGTGAGGGTGTCCTTAGCTGTTTAAGGTGTGTTCAGGAGACAAAACAACAGATTAATCTCACTGTGACAACACAATAAATGAATAATCCAGTCCAACACAACCCACTGTAGTGATGTCACTATGGTTGACATGTAATTTCTAAGACCTGTGATTGGCCAGTCCACTCATGTTACATATGCCCATCATATAGGAGTGTAAACAGTTGCATTGGGGGACCAAAGGTCAGAGCGAGGAAATTATAAACATATTTTGTAGAAATTTTTCATTTTAGGGAACCTTTTTAAAAATCTTCAGGAAAACCAGTCTGGAGGCAAACTGTTTAGAAACAAAAAAAAATAGCACTTCTAATCTTAAATGCACAGGAGTGCTTTCATATAGATAATATACATTAAAAACTATAACGTACAGCAAAGTGGTCATTCTAGATGAAGTAGTATTAGTTCTTTATCTTTAGTGTTCTTATGTAGGCTTCTGTGAATGAACAATATGACCTCTATAAAGTAAACTGATGATAGCATTGTTGCTGAAAATAACACAGCACTGATGGAGTAAGCTTATGTTTTATAGAGACCTCAATTGCAGAACATCCAGAATCTCCCTAGGATGGCTCTTTTCACAAGCCTACTGCCTGAAGTGGCTGTTCATTCTGTCACATTAAAGGATTGCACCACAGAATAATAATGATAACCGCAGCTAACGCTGTAGGGTTTTAAGTATCACTATACCACTCTTTGAAAAGCAGTCCCTTAAATAGCAAATACAGTACAAAGGGTCCTTTAGTAAACAGTAAGACATTCTTCCTATTTATCCTGAATATCCAATTTCATAAAACAGCAAATGGTTCTTTACTACTGTGTAGGAATTCATCATGATAGACCACAGATTGGTTTCCTATTATTTCCGCCTTGTTTTCCTATCATCTTAAAATGTGTTCAATAATTCAAATCAAGTACATAATCCAAATCTACACATTTTACATTAAAGAGCTGCTTGTGTGAAATCCTGAAATTTCATCTATATTAAACAGAAAAGGATTCTAGACCACAGAAAGAAAAGAATGATAACATTTCTTTGTCCTTTATTCCCCCTTTTAGTAGCTGATACTGCAAAAATACATAGTCATGGAAAGGGAACATGTGACCTCCATCTTGGTATATATGTTTCCATACAATGTGTAGTGCCTTTAAAATCGTAATCAAAGTGTCCCCCCTGGATGACAGAAAGCAAAAACCTCTGGCCACACCATGAGATGCAACAAAATCTTTATTTTTTACAGAATAATGCCACAACAATTGCCGGCATCAGGCATGGAGGGACGGTGCATGCTAGACAAGACAATTGCCAAGGAAATGTCTTGACACATGCAAGATACCTGCCGGGTGTCCGCTGGCTTCCTTGGCCGTGGTCTCGCCTGACAAGACCCTCTATGCCTGATGCCGTTTTTGGTGAAAGGGAGAGCTGATGTACAACCTCTTTAGCACCTCTACTTGACAAAACACATCATACTACGTACCTAAAAAACAACATATAAATATATACGCACACAGACAGAGACTCATTACACAAGTGTGTACTGTGCAGTTTATATGTGTACACATAACATATACCTATATTTGCACATTCCATACACCTTTTACACATAATACACTTATTTTTTTTTTTTTATGAAGGACAGCTGAATGCAGGGGGCCAGTCCCTTCAGTAACGAGTGCAGGGGGTCAGTCACTTCAGTCACAAGTGCAGGGGGTCAGTCACTTCAGTCACAAGTGCAGGGGGTCAGTCACTTCAGTCACAGGAGTCCAGGAGGGTCAGTCACTTCAGTAACAAGTGCAGGAGGTTTGTTACTTGAGTCACAGGAGTGCAGGGGGTCAGTCACTTCAGTCACTTCAGTCACAGGAGTGCAGGGGGTCAGTCACTTCAGTCACTTCAGTCACAGGACTGCAGGGGGTCAGTCACTTCAGTCACAGGAGTGAAGGGGGTCAGTCACTTCCGTCACAAATGCAGGAGGTTAGTTACTTGAGTCACAGGAGTGCAGGGGGTCAGTCTTCTCAGTCACAGGAGTGCAGGGGGTCAGTCACTTCAGTCACAGGAGTGCAGGGGGTCAGTCACTTCAGTCACTTCAGTCACAGGAGTGCAGGGGGTCAGTCACTTCAGTCACTTCAGTCACAGGAGTGCAGGGGGTCAATCACTTCAGTCACTTCAGTCACAGGAGTGCAGGGGGTCAGTCACTTCAGTCACTTCAGTCACAGGAGTGCAGGGGGTCAGTCACTTCCGTCACAAATGCAGGAGGTTAGTTACTTGAGTCACAGGAGTGCAGGGGGTCAGTCTTCTCAGTCACATGAGTGCAGGGGGTCAGTCAATTCAGTAACGAGGGCAGGAGGTTAGTCACTTCAGTCACAGGAGTGCAGGGGGTCAGTCACTTCAGTCACAGGAGTGCAGGGGGTTAGCCACTTCAGTCACAAGAGTGCAGAAGGTTAGTCACTTTAGTCCCAGGAGTGCAGGAGGGTCAGTATACTGAGTCACAAGTGAAGGAGGTTAGTCACAGGAGTGCAGGGAGGTCATTCTCCTTAGTCACAGGAGTGCAGGGGGGCCAGTCACTTCAGTCACAGGAGTGAAGGGGGGGGGGGGTTCATTATTATCAGTCACAGGAGTGCAGGAGGGTCAGTCACTTCAGTCATGAGTGCAGGAGGTTTGTCCCTTCAGTCACAGGAGTGCAGGGGGGGGGGCAGTCACAGGAGTGCAGAAGAGTGAGACACTTCAGTCATAGGAGGTCAGGGGGGGTCAGACACTTCAGTCACAGGAGTGCAGGGGGGTCAGACACTTCAGTCACAGGAGTGCAGGGGGGGGGGTCAGACACTTCAGTCACAGGAGTGCAGGAGGGTCAGTCACTTCAGTCATGAGTGCAGTGGGGTCAGACACTTCAGTCACAGGAGTGCAGGGGGGGTCAGACACTTCAGTCACAGGAGTGAAGGGTCAGTCACTTCAGTCATGAGTGCAGGAGGTTTGTCACTTCGGTCACAGGAGTGCAGGGGGGGGGGGGTCAGTCACTTCAGTCACAGGAGTGCAGAAGAGTCAGACACTTCAGTCATAGGAGTGCAGTGGGGTCAGACACTTCAGTCACAGGAGTGCAGGGGGGAGTCAGACACTTCAGTCACAGGAGTGCAGGGGGTCAGACACTTCAGTCATAGGAGTGCAGGGGGGTCAGTCCCTTCAGTCACAAGTGCAGGGGGGGTCAGACACTTCAGTGACAGGAGTGCAGGGGGGTCAGACACTTCAGTCACAGGAGTGCAGGAGGGCCATACACTTCAGTCACGAGAGCAGGGGGTTCATTCACTTCAGTAACAGTATTGCAGAAGGGAAATTAGCTACAGAGAGGTTCACTATTAACTTCTGCAGGCTGCTGCCGATGCACTCCAGTCTCTGCCCCACTGCAATATAATGGCTCCAGGGGACCCTCTTGGAGATGGTGGCCACCTAGGCAGTTTGTGCCCCCCCAACCCCTAATGTCATCCCCAAGGAGGAGGGGCAGGAATTTTTTTTTATTTCAGTACCTAGTGTGCCAGACCTCTTATCCTTTCCGGCTACCTGTACTGCAACTGTTCTGAAGTCAGAAGACAGGGTGCAGGCCCCAGACACTGGGTGGTGGCAACTGGATGCGACTGTGTGTCTCAACATACTCCTCACCTTCTCACACGTCTCCCCCTCCTTTCTCCTTGTGGGCTATCACGCAAAGCATGAACAGGTTTGTGTGACCATGTGTGGTAGGCCTTGGGGGATGTAGTGTAGTTGGGTTGTTGTCCCAGTATATGAGGGGTTAACTTAACCCCTGTCACTCGTGACGCCAGGGTGAGGGTTAATACGCTGAGATAGCTCTTCGGCCTATCGCCACCCTTCCCAGAAACGGTGCGTGATGAAATGAATGAAGGTCCACAATAGGGATGAACTTGAATAAACTTTACTGAGGTACTTGTGGTACATCCAATTAACAGCAACAGTCTTAGCAATACAGTCTCTATGTAGTACGGCAGTGATTGACAGATGCCACGGACCATTAACTTATCCAAGAGGTTGTTAGGATTAGTATTGATGCAGAGATCCGTCCGGATTTAGGGGTCTGTTTAGGTCCGGTGATCTTGCAGACATAAGAGGGATTGAGATAACTCACAGTTCTGTAAGATGTCCGTTGCCGCAAGGCTTGGGCCTAGTCACTGCTGACGACAACTGCGCAGATCCTCCTCTATCAACAGCCCACGAGGAAAGAGAGCGCTTAATGGCCGTCGCTCCCTTATATGGACAGGGCCGTTTTGGATTGGTCCGAGTAAGCTGTCACTCACCGTTACAATGCATGGGGGGTGATCACCTGACTTCCTCCAAAGGTCCTTGAACCATAAACCATCACGCATCACGTGACCCGCAGGTCCTGCGACGCTAACAACAAGGTAAGTATAATTTATGTACATATATACACTTAGAATTTGACTAATTTGAGTTATTTAAGGGGTGACAAGGGGCTAACTATAGATGAGGACCCCACCGGTAACTAGGGACTCTGACTTTGGGGACCTCGCCACAAGGTAACGGATACAATCCGGTACCGGGATACCACACATGCAATACAGCTACTTGCTCCAAGAAGAAGGCAGCAACTAGTGTAGCGGCTAAGGAGCCCAGTCACAGCTGCAACCATCGTGATACCTTTTGCTATACCATTGCTGAACTGCCTCATTGGGTCGTCTTTCATTCAGCTTCCATCACATTTCCAATATTTTGGTGACCTTCTTATTCTCTCCTATTTCTCACCCATAATTTATGAAATCTTGCGAGACTAGAATGAAGCGTGTGCATTAGTTCTGAAAAGTAAGGCTTCTGTACAGAAAGGTTACATTGTACAGCTGCCAGACAACCAAGGTCATGTCATATGTAAAGATCCTGGAGGCAGAAGACATTTAAAACATCAATCATTTTGCAGGGCACGTGTTTACTCCCTTCCTTATGAATATTCTAAAGTTTTCCCTGGATGAACTTCCCAGCCCAGCCATATTTTATACATAAGATAGAAAACATAAGAGTGGAGAAACCATCAACAGCCAATCTCTGTAGTCAGTGTAGTGAGACACTGCTGAATGATAGTTGGGGTGACCAATTGGGGAATGTTATAGCCCTGCATAAAGAGAGTGTCTTTATGAAACATTTTAAACTGATGATTGCTTATACGTATGGCATTTATGAAGTTTAATATGCAGCTTGTTTAAATAGATCTGTATTTGTACTGCTTTAGTCCACAGAAGTCAATGAGTTGAATTAAAAAAATGCATGTTAACAAGAAATAGTAAGAAGGGGGGTTTAGTTCAGGTGAGAGGTCATGTCACATGGCCAATAAAATGTGAAATAGCGTTATGGCAATGGTACCTATATAAGTCACATAAGAATACTAAAGAGGTGCAGTGCCTGGTGGTAAGGAATACCACATGAACAGCAGACATGTATTACATCAACATAGTTAAAAGTGTCTGCAATAAAGTATTTAAAGTAAATATGCAGCCATAACAACTCATCCCCTATCCTCGAGATCTCCTGCACAGGGCCCTGACTCTGCTGCGGCTCTCCCATGCAGAAGGCGTGCCGGCCGCAGCATGAGGCCGCGGCCGGCACGCCTCTTCCATGTAGTTCTATGAGAGAGGCGAGGAGGCAGTGTTCATGCCTCCCCGCCTCTCCAATAGAGCTGTATGGGGAGAGGGCGTACCCTCAACCTCAGTGAGGTCAACGCTATGCGCATTAGCCGCCCTATCCCCCACGCGATCAAACACTTATCCCCTATCCTGTGGAGGGGGAGAGGCCTGTGGAAAATGAAAGAAGCAATCTGATTGGTTGCTATGGGCAACTGCACCACTCTTCCTCTGCACATTTTTGATAAATCTCCCCAATTGTGTATACTTCTAGGGCATGTGAAAATACGGTATCTAACAATGCAATTTACATTGCAGACTGTAAGTCTACAAATAGAGCAATGTATTTATACATAACATTGTAATTTCCCTGCCTCCTCTAGGGCTGTAGCTATAGAGTAAGTGATCTGACACCTCCTTTGTTTATCAAGCTGTGAGGCTACATGATTTCATTGCAGAATGGTAGTATGTAGTATCAAAAATTAACCGGTAAGTATTTCTTCTTAAAAGAAAACCATCAGCTTGTTCACCCACGCGAAATACACTGGGTTACAGTGTGGGTGAACAGGAGTCCAACAAGGGGTTACTTACTTAAATACGTCCAGTGGGTCCTGAGATGTGTCCCCCAGAAGACCCTCTGCTGAATTCAGTGAATTGCTCGCGTCAGCTCAATTTACATATCCATTGTCTGTGACTCCATTTCACTAGGATGTGGAGTCACAGACAATGAATATGTAAATTGAGCCGACGCGAGCAATTCACTGAATTTAGCAGAGGATCTTCTGGGGGACACATGTCAGGACCTACTGGACGTATTTAAAGGGGTACTCAGGTGGAAAGCTTTTTTTTTTTTTTTTTTTTTTAAATCACCTGGTTCCAGAAAGTTAAACAGATTTGTAAATTACTTCTATTAAAAAAAATCTTAATCCTTCCAGTACTTTTTAGCTGCTGTATGCGCCAGAGGATGTTGTATTTCTTTGTTGTTCTTCTTTTCAGTCTGACCACAGTACTCTTTGCTGACACCACTGTCCACCTCAGGAACTGTCCAGAGTAGGAGCAAATCCCCATAGAAAACATATCCTGCTCTGGACAGATCCTGACATGGACAGAGGTAACAGCAGAGGGCACTGTGGTCAGACAGAAAAGAACAACAACAAAGAACTGCAACTTCCTCTGGAGCATACAGCAGATGATAAGTACTGAAAGGATTAAGATTTTTTTTACAAATCCGTTTTAACTTTCTGGAGCCAATTTATATGAAAACATTTTTTTTCCACCGAAGTACCCCTTTGAGTAAGTGACCCCTTATTTCAATTTAAGCACTGAAAAGATACAGTACAGCACTCGGCGCTTCCATAGAAATTAATGGAGAAAGTGCTGTCTACTCAAAGACGACATGCGCTCCTCACTGAGAGAGCCAGTGTCCTGTCCCTGAGATTGCAGGGGGCCAATTGGTCGGACCCCCCCCCGTGATCAGATACTTATCTCCAATCCTGTCCATAGGGGATAAGTTCATTTTCGCCATAGTTCTCCTTTAAGGCTTCAAGGAGTGGGTGCACAATGTGTCTTCTTTTCAAAGTAGAGGGTGCAATATTAAAGGGGTAAAAAAAAAAAAAAAAAAAAAATTATCAACTGAAACTAGAAAGTTAAACAGATTTGTAAATTACTCCTATTTTGAAACCTTAATCCTTCCAGTACTTATCAGCTGCTATATGCTCCCCAGGATGTTCTTTTCTTTTTGAATTTCTTTCCTGTCAGACCACAATGCTCTCTGCTGACACCTTCATTTTAGGAACTGCCTAGAGTAGAAGCAAATCCCTATAGCAAACCTATCCTGCTCTGTATTGTTCCTAAAATGGACAGAGGTGTCCGCAGAGAGCACTGTGGTCAGGCAGAAAGGAAATTCAAAAAGAAAAGAACGTTCTGTGGAGCATATAGTAGCTGATAAGTACTGGAAGAATTAAGATTTTTAAATAGAAGTAATTTACAAATCTGGCACCAGTTGATTTAAAAAAAAAATGTTTTCCAGCAAAGTACCCCTTTAAAGGATTACTTCTCAAAAGCAGCAGTTAGGATGACTGACGTGTCCATGCTCGACAGCAGGCTGCAAAGGCTTCAGACGCACTCTCTCTATAACAGTCTAACTTGCTTTCTCTTTACATAGTAGACCAGAGAAAATCACCATTTTTTGCTTCTGTCGCCCCGGATTCTGTTAAGCCTTTAACTTTCTTTCTCCTGCTGCAGTTCTCTTGGTCCTCTATAAGGGTTAAAGTAGTATTTAGTTGAGCCTCATGGTTGGTAAAGCACTACTCTAATGCTTTGTGCTGTGTCCTGTGGCATGGACCACAGACTTCATTTCAGCCAGGTCTGACAGGACTAATCAGAGAGCGTGAGCAAAGGTTTTTAGAAAGAACATTATGACTGGCCTAGAGCAGTCTTCTGTGTCCGCATGCACAGGAGCTTTTTATGATGGTATTTTTTTTGGTGTTATGGTATTAATTTTTTGCCAGACATCAGGGTGCTCAGTAGTTCCCTGGGGATATATCTTTCAATTGTTCTCATAATTTAGACAATGAAAAGGGTGTTATCATGTCCGTTCCTGATGAGAGAGCAGCAAACCCACATGTCTATCTCATTCATCCACAGAAAGGCCATTAAAGAGGTACTCCACCCCTAGACATCTTATCCCCTATCCAAAGGATCAGGGATAAGATGTCTGATCGCAGGGGTCCAGCTGCTGGGAACCCCTGCGATCTCCGCTGCGGCACCGCAGTTATCCGATGCACAGAGAAAACTTCGCTCAGTGCCTGATAACTCGGCACCAACGTCACAGCCACGTCCGTGACATCATGAGCCTCCGGTGCCGCAGCCGTCTTCAAAACAAACGCCGGGTATGGGATAAGATGTCTAATCACGGGGGTCCCGCCGCTGGGGACCCCCTTAATCTGTCATTCCGCACCCACCTTTGTGAGCTCTCTGCAGCGCTGGAGGCTCCGAGTGTGAAGCGTGACGTTGGCCGGATTATCGTGACTCTGCCCCATGTGATGTCACGTCCCGCTCCCTCAATGCAAGCCTATGGGAGGGAGCGTGAAGGCCGTCACGCCCCTCCAATAGACTTGCATTGAGGGGGCGGGGCATGACATCACATACTCTGGCCCCGTGGTCATTACGCTTCACATTCGGAGCCTCCAGCGCTGCGGAGAGCTCACAAAGGTGGGTGCGGAATGACAGATTGCAGGGGTCCCGAGCAGTGGGACCCCCGTGACCAGACATCTTATCCCCTATCCTATGGATAGGGGATAAGATGTATTTGGGCCAGAGTACCCCTTTAAAGCTCTACTTTAAATGAAATGCAATACCATACAGTCTATATTGTCTGGTACTGATTCTAGATTATAAGCAGACCCTTTTATGATCTTGTAGAACTTCTTTAATAAAAAAAATACATTTGTATAAGGTCCAAAATATTACATATCTAGCTAATAGTAATGAAATTACTTTTTTCTGGCTGCACCAAATGTCCTCTCTTTTCTGAACATGAAACACATTTGGAATCTTTACTTCATACAGTAGGTGCTGTCAGTCACAATGTAATGGGAGCTCAGTGCATGTTCACTCTTTGCAATTCCTAAGAGATATAATTATATTTTAGTTTCAATGTAAAAGCTTATACTTTTACCACAGCTGGATGGATCATTTTGATTTTCTCAGCTGCTGATACTCAGTCAAAAACCCTTATTGCCATGGCAACTGAACAGCCGGTCTATTCACACAGTGCAGTCAGATTGCGGTTTATTGGTGCGATTACCACAAAACTGTGTCAATGCACAGCTATAATTTTAAGGTTAATTGCAGCAAGAAGCCGTGATTTATAAGCACCGTGTGAATAGATACTTACCAAGAAATTACAATGCAGCAAATAGAAAATGACTTATCACCATTTAGAATGTGCAGAAAGTTTTTTTTTATTATTATTATTATTATTATTATTATTATTATTAATAATAAAAATAATAATAATAATTAATAATAATAATTTGCGTATGTCAATTACCATATATATTTTTTTATTTTATTTTATTTAAGGCATACTTTTTTTGTGCAAATATGTTTCTAAAAATTAGCATTTTTGTTCCAGTTATGATTTCCTTTTCTATTAAACAAGGAGAGAAAAGCATCTCTCAAACTAACCTGCCCTAGGTGAGGAATAAGGCTGCATAGTTCCCGCTATTGTTAATATTCCAATTACATATGACATGTAAAGAGGATGAGCTGTTTGCCCTCTCTTGAGGGAACTGTATCATTTGTAAATAGCTTCATCAAAAAATAACCTATTGTTTAGAACAAATTGTTATGTCAAACATATTTTTTAAGACGTTTTTGTTATATGTTTATTCATTTTTTATCTTAGTATTTATATTATAAAATAATGCTGAAATGTAGAATTTTTTATTTTCACTGCTACGTCTAATAAGAAGCCAACGCTTCCTGTTCGGTACAGATTTAGTTTTTCTGCTGTGCCCTCTTTATCATCACATACAGGATTACAGTGAAAGGTCACATAGATGAGATGTCACCAGACCATTCTCAATAGGTGATGGTCCATGCTTCGCCCTCTCCCAGACCTGACCTTCAAGTCTGAGGGTATAGCAATTTTGAGGGACTCTTAAGGCTGGGTTCACACCACGTTTTGTTAAATACGGTTCCCGTATACAGCTGGGTGGAGGGGGGCGGGGCTTAATCGTGGCGCCCGCACTCAGCCGTATTCGGGAACCGTATTTAATGCATGTCTATGAGCCGACCGGAGTGAACCGCAGCCTCCGGTCGGCTTCGTTTTCAGCCGTATGCGGTTTCCCGACCGCAGGCAAAAACGTGGTCGACCGCGTTTTTGCCTACGGTCGGGAAACCGCATACGGCTGAAAACGAAGCCAACCGGAGGCTGTGGTTCACTCCGGCTGGCTCATAGACATGCATTAAATACGGTTCCCGAATACAGCTGAGTGTGGGCGCCACGATTAAGCCCCGCCCCCCCTCCTCCCAGCCATATACGGGAACCGTATTTAATAAAACGTGGTGTGTACCCAGCCTAACTGTCTTTCTTTTGGTGGACCTCCAGCTAGCCAAGATCATGTCTGCTTTGCTGCTGAGAACAACTGCAGTGTTTCTTCATTCCTCTCAGGAAATCTACCACCTCAGGAACTATTCATTTGACCAACATTACTTCATATGGATTAACTTCTTCATCTACAATCTGTTGTTACAGGTATTGTGTTTGAACAGGAACTTTGTGTACAAGCATAGTAAAGTTACCTATTTTGCTGCAAAATTCTTAAGTCCTGGTGTCTTTGTCTTAAAGGGGTTATTCAGGACAAGAAAAACAATGCTGATTTCAGAAAAATAATTTCAATAATTTCAAATAAACTCAAGCAATTCATTTCAATGAGCCGGCCGGAGTGAAACGTTCGGTCCGGTCGGCTAATTTTTGCGCAAAAATGAGCCGACCGGACCGAATGTTTCACTCCGGCCGGCTCATTGAAATGAATTACATACGAGAGCGCATAGAAAGGCATACGGGAGCGCAAGGTTTTAGCTCTCCCCTGCCGTATGCGCTCCCGTATGGGAGAAAGCGTGATGTGAACCCAGCCTAATAGAAGTAATTTACAAATCTGTTGAACTTTCTGGCATCAGTTGATTAAAAAAAAAAAAAAAGTTTTCTACCTGAGTACCGCTTTATTGGAGCAAAGCTGTAAAGCAACAAGCAATCTCAGGACAGGTGTATTGTTGTTTTGGAAGATATTATCTCTGTTTCTCTATTTCTATCACTTGTTTAAACCCTGAAAGAGCCTAGTGCTGGGCAGCGACAACAGAAGTCTTCTTCTTGGAAAGTGTTGAAAGGATAGCACCACTCTATGAGGACAGATATATGGAGGTGTCAGTGAAAGGTGTTATTGGTCTGTGTAGTAAAAAACTAGGCCTGGAGTAGGACATCTGGACACAAGGTTGAAGAGAGGCTGGAGACTGACTCAAGACTGTGTTAAAGGGGTACTCCGATGGAAAACTATTTTTTTTTAAAATCAACTGGTGCCAAAAAGTTGAACAGATTTGTAAATTACTTCTATTTAAAAATCATAATCCTTCCTGTACTTATCAGCTGCTGTATGCTCCACAGGACACAGGAAGTTATATAGTTCCTTTTTGTCTGACAACAGTGCTCTCTGCTGACACCACCGTCTGTGTCAGCAACTGTCCAGAGCAGAAGAGGTTTTCTATGGGGATTTGCTACTGCTCTGGACAGTTCCTGACAAGGACTAAGGTGTCAGTAGAGAGCACTGTGGTCAGACAGAAAGGAACTATACATCTTCCTGTGTCCTGTGGAGTATACAGCAGCTGATAAGTACTTGAAGGATTAAGATTTTTAAATGGTAATTTACAAATCTGTTTAACTTTTTAACACCAGTTGATAAAAAAAAAAAAAAAAATGTTTTCCACCGGAGTACCCCTTTAAGCAAAACAAGACTGTCATCTGTGCTGTGAAGAGCAGGTCCCTGGGCAGTGGCTGAGCTGTTTTACCAATGTTGGCCTGTTTGTCACAGAACAGACAGTGAACTAGTAAAGTGACCACTACTTTTATAGACTAGCCAGGAAGGAGGTTGGTTTACAGAGTAAAACATACTAATATCTTCTCATAACACAGTAAAAGTTTTTCATTACATATAATGCCTATATATATATATATATATATATATATATATATATATATATAGTAAACTTGATAGAAAGAAGTATTGACAGTTTTAGTGTAGACAACATTTGTGATTTTTGTCAAAATTGCTAAGAGATTGTTGTAGAATTGATTGAAAGCACAGGAAGAACTACTGTACAAAAGAACAAAGACATAATCCATCCAAAGTGCGAGAGGAGGGAGCATCATTGTGTTTTACATAGAAAATGTCAGATGAAAGGTAGCAAGAAATCAGAATCTTGCATGTTATGAGAATTCAGAATATTGAGTGATATGTCTTGAGATATCTAGATGAAAACACTAAGGTTTTTTATTGAACTGTTTTCTTACAAAACACAAAGAGTTGATGGCTTTTATTCATTTTAAAATAGATTTTCTGTTATAATTCTATGCCTGAAAACATATTGTATGCTCCTATTCTGCCATGTTTCTGTTCCTAAAGTATTGTCTTGCACATAAAGCAGAGCTGCATTTAAAGATACACATTCTACCAGAAAAAGTGAGGATCTATCATTGTTGAGAGTGCATAGTTTCCACCTCCCTTGTAATAAAGGAATATTCCCACGTAAGACCCCTCTACATGATCCAATTTTAGGGTGGATGACCGTTCATAAAAACGCTCATTCCGAAGAAAACTATTCAAATTCTATATATATGTGTATATATGTATATAAAGTGTACTTACCTTGTTGTAGTGTCGCAGGACCTTTGGGTCGCAAAGAAAACAATTATGGTTTTCTTCGTGGTTGCAAAGAAAACTATTCAAATTTTAAGTGTATATATGTATATAAAGTGTACTTACCTTGTTGTAGTGTGGCAGGACCTGTGGGTCACGTGATGCGTTCCAAAACTCTATGGTTTATGGTTCAAGGACCTTTGGTGGAAGTCAGGTGATTGCCCACCATGCATTGCAACGGTGAGTGACAGCTTACTCGGACCAATCCAAAACGGCCCTGCCCATATAAGGGAGCGGCGGCCATTAATCTCTCTCTTGTTCCTGTGCTGCCAAGCAAGCAGCATCGCTTTTCCTCGTGGGCTGCTGATAGAGGAGGATCTGCACAGCTGTCATCAGCAGTGACTAGGCCCAAGCCTTGCGGCAACGGCCATCTTACAAAACTGTGAGTTATCTAAATCCCTGTTAAGTCTGCAAGATCCCTGGACCTAAACAGACCCCTAAATCCGGATGGATCTCTGCACCAATCCTAATTCTACTAGTCCTTTGGATAAGTCAATGGTCCTCAGCATCTGTCAATCACTGCCGTGCTGTATAGAGACTGTATTGCTAAGACTGTTGCTGTTAATTGGATGTACCGCAAGTACCTCAGTAAAGTTTATACAAGTTCAAGTTCATCTCTATTGTGGACCTTCATTCATTTAAGCACGCACCTATCGTTCCTGGGAAGGGTGGCGATAGGCCGAAGATTTACCTCAGTGTATTAACCCTCACCCTGGCGTCACGAGTGACAGGGGTCAAGTTAACCTCTCATATACCGAAGCAACACCCCAACTACACTACACCCCCAAGGCCCTACCACATAATGTATTAGTCATTCAACTGTACGTGAATAAACTGTAAATGCCAATTGTTAATAAGAATAATATATTTATTTATTCTATAGTATCAACATATTCTGCTTTCTGGGTAAACACAATGTAGATAACTGGTGCAACATGAGAAGAATAGAATATTCAGATCATGGAGGATGTCTTTAGATTGTTGCCAACATGTGAAGTATAGGTGGAGCAGAAGATGGATGAAAGATGGAAGGAAATACAGCACTGTGGAGAATTTTGCGGGGGAAAATGTACAAAAATTTACATTGTCAATTGAATTCTAATGAATTCTGAAGCTACTTATGGTCAATGCAGAGGCTGGCACAGGGTACAGATAGTCTATCTCTATCTAATAATTTTAGGATTGGAGAGGGGAGAATATGTTTAGTTGAATACCGATCAGTAATGACTGTAATTTTTGTTAGTATCACACACTGAAAGAAAGGCATCCGATTTAGGTAGGTAGGTAAATGCAAAAAAATAAAAAATAACTAAAAGTTCTATTTATGAACAATTTTATTTTAGCATGAAAGGACATGATAAATAATGTGTCATCATCTGTGAATAAAATATCATACTGTCCAATTTGCTTACTTTCAACATCTGGCTGCGACAGCTGTTAACATAAAAAGCATCAAAAAGAAAAGAAAAAATACTCTAAATTGTTAAATATGAATCTGGGTTTAATCCTTTGGTTCCTTGTTCCTACTATTTTAATGGGATTATGCCCCTTTCATTGGGTTGATTCTATGTTTTCAAGGTGGTTTATTTTTAATGTGTGTCGCACATTTCCAGACTTTTAGAACTTCTCAAAGAAACAATGTTTTTGCAACAAATTTATTTATGTAGTAATTGCATGTTAATGATTTTAGATGGAATTAAACACTGATGAGGTAGACCATTTTCCAATTAAGCAGGAACATTAATTAGGCAATTGCTGAACTGAAAAGGAATCATTACACAGGGATCATTGCTTTTCTACAGAGCATCATTTACTAGGTAATTGCTGCATCACCTTCCCTGGAAGAAGAAAATTTACTCTGCACCAAACCCTCTCGAAATATGGAGGTACTCCGGAGACAAACACAGAAACACCCAGGTATTTAGCTTGTGTTCTAACTTTGGTCTAAATGAACAGAGCCAAGCATGGAAAACAGTGGCATGCAGTATATTGGTCTATAGACAATACCATCATCAATAATGTAATGCATTAATAGGATTTTAGTGTTCCTTACATGATATATTCAATCTCAAGGATTCAATATTAATGTCTGCTTATAAGCTATGCAAAAATGTAAAAAATATTTTAGGTGTACCATTTAAAATGCAGATTACCAGGTCATTTTCTCCTAAAATAATACTTCTAGGGAAGCATGCCTTTTTTATACCCAGTTCTGGATTATAAGGATGGCACAAAGGGAATGTGCCCTAGACCTCCATGAAAGTCTGATTCTAGCGATGCATCTTTCTACCTCACACTGTTATATGTACGCATGTGTATATCTATTAAATTAAGTAACTCATTAAAGGGCATATGAAGCTTTTCAAAACTGATGACTAGATATAAGCAAACTAAACCTGTCAAACCCAGATTTCTGACCAGCTCGCAAAGGGTAAATCTTTTATTTTATTTTTTTATTTTTTTTACAGAGAAGTGGGTGTATTTACATCAAAGTAGTAAAATAGTAAATGAGGTAAAATAAGTCATATAAAGAAAAAATTGGAAAAACTCACATAGTAAATCTGGGACAGTCTATTTATATCATTGCTACTGTTAACTTTCTACTACTATACCCACCCCTGCTGACGACTCACTACTACTACCACCACCAGTCCATCACCCCTGCTGTTGACTCACTACTACTACCACCACCAATCACCCCTGCTGTCGACTCACTAGTACTACCACTACCCATTCTGTCTATAGACTACAACCTTTGGTCCACCACTCCTGCTGTTTATCTCTCTACAATTACCATCAGTCCAGTACCTCTACTGTTCACTCTATACAACTACCACCAGTCTACCATCCTTGCTGTCCACTCACACCTACTACCACCAGTCCAATACTCTGCTAATGCCACTTGTATAAAACCACTTATTCTTCACCTTCCAGGTGCAAAACATGTAGTTTTTCCTCCAAGAAAATGAAAAGGAATACTTTTTGGACCACTGAAAAAAGCAATTTCTTCTTCCAGTGCCATTGTGTACCTATAAACACCAGCAGGCATCTACCCCCAAAAGAGATCATTTTTTTTAAATTTATTTATTTATTGTTTTCAATTTTAACCCTAAATGACACAGGAAATACAGGTAAGTCCTTGTCATCTAGGACTTAATGCACCAGAGTGTATATGTATGCCCTGGATCATTAAAGGGGTACTCCGCCCCTAGACATCTTATCCCCTATCCAAAGGATAGGGGATAAGATGTCAGATCGCCGCGGTCCCGCTGCTGGGGACCCCTGGGATCCCCGCTGCGGCACCGCGCTATCATTACAGCACAGAGCGAGTTCGCTCTGCACGTAATGATGGGCGGTACAGGGGCCGGAGCATCGTTACGTCACGGCTCCGCCCCTCATGATATCACAGCTCGCCCCTTTCACGCCCCCTCCCATAGACTTGCATTAAGGGGACGTCACGCTGCTCCGTCCCCCGTATCGCCCGTCATTACGCACAGAGCGAACTCACTCTGTGCTGTAATGATAGCGCGGTGCCGCAGCGGGGATCCCAGGGCTCCCCAGCAGCGGGACCGTGGCGATCTGCATCTTATCCCCTATCCTTTGGATAGGGGATAAGATGTCTAGGGGCGGAATACCCCTTTAAATGCCTATAAAGCTTCATAGGTGGTGAGGAACGGCTACTAACATCTAGCAGTAGCTGGGACCTCAATGCTAATGACTTTCAGAGCTAATCCCACCACTGCCATCATTAACACGTTAGATGCCATGATCAGTGGAGCTTAACAGACCCCCACAACGAGATTGTTGAGGTCCAATAAGTTAAAATGGCAGCAGAGAGTCCCCTTACCTACCCTTGGATGACAAATCAGCTCTCCAATAATGCAGTCAGGCAGAGTCAGGCTGTATCAGTGGAGCGACAATCTCACTTTTCAATGCTATGCATTAGCATAGCATTGAACAGCAAATGCAGTCTAATAATTGCATATAATAGTCACCTATGGTGACTTAAAAAAGTAAAATAAAAAATAAAAGTGTTAGAGAGAAGCCGATACCCACTGTACAGGAATAGGGCACAGCTCATGCACTTGCTTCATGGCGTAAATGTGCATCCTAGTCCACTAAGTACCAGGGCGCCATGACGTACATTTATGATTTATGTCATGAATCCCACAATGGTTAAATATCTTCAGTTTAAACTTAAATGATACACATTAAATGTCTTATATATTAGGGCTGCATCCAAAGAGTTAAACAGCACATCCAGCTTATTTATGTCTGTTGGACAGTATGACACCACGTTTATGAATTTTCTCAGAAAGAAAAGGCCAGACCTTGGTGAACAATATTTATTTTCTTGACAGCATCTGACTTTTTCTCATAGCCCCTAAATAATTATAGTGTCAAGATTAGCGTGTACCAGCAACAAAATGTCAAACAAAATAATGACAACAAAGAATAGCAGCTTATGTTAACTGATAGCATCAAACATTCATACACAGTTATACTGTTATAGTCAGATGGATCAATAATGAATTATTGGAATCCCATGACATGGACTCTAGTGATAAACTGCATTAATGGTACAACCATCATTCTGAATAAAGAGCTACATTTTACCAAAATGTGTAGGAGGGAAAAGTAACATACTTAGAAATGCTTTGTAAACCCTTTAAAAACTGGTGGAAGAGGGAGTGTTGGGGGCTTGGGAGTCCTTAAAACTTCTTCAAAACTATAAGATAGAGATAATAATTCAAATGAAATATACATGCATTTTTATTTACAGAGTTCCTATCATGATGTAAACTCTCCCTAACCCCCCCCCCCCCCCCCCACCCATCTGTCCCTGACTCTCACTGACACTATCCCTGTGTTTATTGTCTTCTTGGCTGCTCATTCAGCCACCCTAGTGTGAGAGAGGAAGGGGGCCCAGCATAGAGGCTGTGAACACAGCAACCTGCATCTCTGAATCTTCCCCTCTCTGTTTACAACTGCATGTGCAGAGAGAAGAAAGATCGGAGCTCAGATAATAAAATTAATGAGGGCATTAAGTAAGGCAGAGTCAGGAGTACGCCCTGCTGTGCTATGAGCACAGTGCTGGCTCCTGCCTGTCTGATTCACAGGCAGGGAGCAGTGCTGAGCTTGTCTGTGTTCCGGCTGCAGCCTGAGATTTAGGACTCCAGCATGAGTCTGAAATCCATAAAAAAGACTTGCGCCAAGACTGGTAGGGAGACACCTAGTGGTCATTTTTCAAAGTGGAAAATTAAATAGAAAGCATTTTTTTTTTTTTTTTTTAATAACATGCTATTGGAAAGTTATTCTGCATACATTAGTCTATAGTATATCGAAAGTTTTTATGATGAAAGGTACCCTTTAAGTAGATGCCTGTCACAGTCCTTAGGGCCCTTTTATAGGGATCAATGGGAGCAGGATAATAAGCACCAATTTTTATGATTGGTGCTCACCTTCAGAGCTTTAAGAAACTTGATCAATTATACAGCCCTTTAAATTCATGCCTGTCAGCCGCACTGCACCTGTTTACACAGGGCTATGTGCTGCCTGAGTGGGATGGGCCAGCCCTCCAGTAGATGTTAAGGCCATGGCATGATTAAGGCAGGCCCATTTAGGAATCCAAGACACAAGTTAAGGATTGCTGAGCAAGCAAATGTTTCAACCGAACTTTCAGTGCGGTCTGCATCTCTGTAACATGCTGTCTGCACCGAAAGCTCTGACAGATGTGCTGCTGCAGAGAAACAGAAAACCTGGGATAAGGGAGGGGGGAAGAGGGGAGCAATGTGGCAGGTGAGTTTCATTTTTATTTTTTTCATTACAGAATTTCCTTTTCTCTAAACATTGCTCAAGCTTCCGTCTCTCTATTATTTATACATTGCAGTAGGATTACTAAGCAGGTGGGCTGGCTAACTACACCTAGGAGTGCATGGACTGTATTTGGTATGAATAGGCTTGGTTCACTTAGCTCTATCATAAGAATGAGGTCTTACAGTATGCTGCCTATATAGTTTAGTTCAGGCAAAGGCAACCTTTGGCACTGCTGATATTTTGGACTACATCTTCCATGATGCTCTTTCAACCAGAATGCTACCAAAGCATCGTGGGAGATGTAGTCCAAAACATCTGCCTTGCCGAATATTGCCTATGCCTGTTTTAGATTATTGTGGTGGGATTCATCTTAATGGGCTTTGCTAACAATGTAATGTGGATGTCCTCTCCAAGATGATAAATGGAAGAGTAAGCAGCGAACATAGGAACTGGTATAGCCCTGGATCCAAGGATACATTGGACCCAGGGCTATACCAGTTCCTATTTTCGCTGCTTAATCTTCCATTTATCTACACCGGACCAGCTGTATATGGGATCGGGAGGAACATAGCTGCAGGACCAGACAAATATTTACTAAAATGCTTACAGACATTGTGCTGGGCGAGTGTGCTTATACTGCATTATTTTCATTGGTGTATTTACATATTTCACTAAGGGCAGAGTCCTTTTTGTTTTTTATCTCCCCCCCCCCAAGATAATAGAAAATAGGCCTCTTTCAAAAACATTTGGCAAAATACACACATATGCCTGGTGTATTGCTAGTTTATTATTCAGCAACAGACTTTATAAGAGAGTGTTTTAAGTTTATGTGTTACTGGTAGGGATGCAAAAGAGCCAAGAATGTATTAAATAAAAATAGAAGTCTTTCTTCTATAAAGCTCTTCTGTTTTGAATTTACAAGTGATGTTTTCTATAAATAGAGCTAGAGATGAGCGAATTGAATCTGACAAATCTGAATTAATTACATATTTCAGGAAAAATTTGATTCGCATCAAATGCGAATATCACTGTGATTCGATCACACAAATCGCTTCAGTAAACTCCATTAAGTGTGGTCCAGGCTCCAGGGCATCTAAGATGGTGGCTCCATGTCAGGACATGGGGCAAGAAATGCTGGGAAGGAGGAAACAAGAGTAGGCGGGATGACCCTGAATGACATGCAGCATGCAGCCTATCAGCAGCCAGCCATCCCTGTGATGTCACAGCCCTATATAATCGGCAGCCATCTTGCAGCCACTCACATCAATGGTCTATTGCAGAGAGAAGGACAGACAGCAGTGTGTGTTGCACAGAGAAGCATTTTTACAGCAGTGATTCACCTCAAGCCCAAATCCAGCCTATAAGCACTGATAGGGAAGGGATTGAGATTGAGAGAGAAAGTGCAATTTTGGGTGTAGTACACAGCGACTGTGTGCTGCAGCACTGGTGTGTACAACAACTGATAAGCTAATAGTAGCCAGCCAATTAGGATGTATCATTTTGTTCCTGTTAAAGTCTTAAGGGCCTAATTCCTGTGAAAGGCCAGCAAAAAGTACACACCTGCTGGTGCTGTAAACAAATACTGTTTTAAGCAAACTGGAGCTCATTGTATTCCCCTCATCAGAGCATACCACATACGTACATCTAAGTGGTGTACCATTTTGTTCCTGTTAGAATCCTAAGGGCCTAGTTACTGTGAAAGGCCAGCCAAAAGTGCACACCTGCTGGTGTTGTAAACAAATTCTATTTTAAGCGTAGTGGAGAGCATTGTACTCCATTCATAAGTGCATACCACGTACGAACATCTAAGTGGCGTACCATTTTGTTCCTATTAAAGTCTTAAGGGCCTAGTTACTGTGAAAGTCCAGCAAAAGGAAAACATGTGGTGGTGTTGTAGACATATACTCTTTTAAGCGTAGTGGAGCATATTGTCCTCCCCTCATATAGGTATGTGAGGCAGAGAAATGCCAGGACATGCACAGAGGAGTGGCAGAGGCCTAAATTCATCAGATGCAGGCAGAGGTCACAGCAGACTAGGGGCGAGTGGCTGCATGAGTCACAGCGAGAGGCCTGAGTTACCGGTATCAGTTAGCGGTTGTGTCTCGACCAGCAACCTATCTGCCGGCATGGATTGGTTAACACGGTCATTCACTTCATTACAAGTGACATCTGACATCCCCAGTCAACAGTCGGTGGGTTCCTCAGACACAACCTTCAGTTGGCATGGCCGGGAACAGTCCCTGTCCTCCCATTGCCTCTGTCCTATGCTGTTCCCACCCCCACAGAAGTATCTTATGTTGTAGCTTCAGCTCCACTATTTAGTGAGGACGATCTAGTAGAAGACAGTCAGCAGCTACTGCCCAGCCAAGAAGTGGAGGAGACATCCGCCGGTTCCTCCGCTAGGTGGGCAAGTAGTGATGAGGAGAGTGGCATGGGAGGTAGTGTTGGGAGCATTCAAGCTCATGAAACAGACACTGTTTAGGAACCTAAGGAGGACATCAGTTACATTCAGACACAACTCAATGATGATGGAGCCGATCTCACTTGTGAGTTGGGTGCAGAAGGGGCTTCATCATCATCTGGAGAAGAGGGTTGCAGGTTGCCTGTGAGGCAGCAGCTGAGCCAGCAAGGTGGTTGCATAGTTGGCAGTCAGCATGGTGGCAGAAGTGAAAATTCTGGAGCCAAACGTGTCCAGTGGAGACCACCTGCTTCTTAACAGCCTACCTTCCTGGGAGGTAGTGGAACAGGGGTTCCTGGAGTGGGCGGCAGTTGCAGTCAATTAGTGCGGACAGTTGGTAGGAAAATCAGCTACTTGGCGGTGTGGAAGTTTTTTAATCAAGCATCCGGAGGAGGTTAACATGTCCACATGCAAGATGTGTCGGCAGAAGGTTAAGCGTGGCCAGGGTCCCAATGTTTGTACCACGGCCCTGCATCAACATATGTTTTGCCACTATAAAGCGGCCTGGGAGAACCGTGGCTCCGATGTAGTGGTCCAGACTGCTGCATCACTTAATGGCACGCAGCTCCCGCTTTCAGCCAGCCAATAGTGTTGAGCGGCATAGGCCATATTTGAATTTGCAATATTTCGCGAATATATGGACGAATATTCGTCATATATTCGCAAAATTCGCAATATTCGCAGCCCTTTTTTACTATGCGACATAAAATTTGCATGTGCATTCACCATAAAATTTGCACGTGCATGCGCAATATCGCGTGATAGAAGAGCTAAAAGAAGGGAGGGATCAATATGTGTGAATATTCGCATATGCGCATTTTCTGCCGCCAGCCCGGGCGCCTGACACAGTAACTAGTATTGGAGCCTTGTTTACACTAGTGTTGGGCGGGATATTCGCAATTACAAATATTCAAATTATTTTTTTCACAGTACAGACCACAGTGATCATCCATCCCTGCTTCAAGCTTGTGGTGTAAACTAATGTTGCTCTCAAACATTCGCAATTCGAATGTTATTCGCGAATATCGCATATTCACGAATTCGCGAATATTCGCAAATATAGCACTATATATTCTAAATTATGAATATATTTTTTTTTCACAGTACACATCACAGTGATCATCCCTCTCTGCTTCCAGCTTGTGTGGTCTAAAGATAATACTACTATGTGAGACCGCATATGCAAATATTTGCGAATATTGATCCCTCCCTTCTGCTGCTTCTATCAAGTTACACAGGTATACTGTACTTGCTATGAAGTTCATAAAATTTCACACATGCGAATTTTCGCATATGTGAATATTCACATGTGCGAATTTACACATATGCAAAAGAAATGTGAATATGCGAATTTAGCGAATATATGATGAATATTCGTCCATATATTCACGAAATATCGCAAATTCGAATATGGCCTATGCTGCTCAAGCTACTTTGAATCAGTCATTCCATCAGCAATCCATCAGCGAAGCCATGTCCAAGAGACAACAGTATGCGCCCACTCATCCAACGGCCCAGGAGCTGAATGTGCTCCTGTCCAAGTTGCTGGTGCTGCAGTCCCACCCTTTTCAAGTGGTGGACTCTGCACCTTTCAGAGAACTGATGGCTTGTGCCAAGGTAAGGTAGAGAGTCCACAGCCGTAATTTCTTTGTGAAAAAGGCAGTACCAGCCCTGAATAATTTTGTGGGACAGAAGGTGGGCCAGTCCTTGAGCCTGTCAGTGTGTACCAAAGTGCATGGCAGCGCCGACGTGTGGATCTGTAACTACGGTCACGGACAATACATGTCCTTTACGGCCCACTGGGTGAATGTGGTTCCTGCACAGCCACAACAGCAACTTGGATAGGGCACACCGCTTCAGCATCCGTGTTCTCAGGCCGTTGATCCTGTGACAGTGTGCTACTCCGCCTCCTCATCCTCCATCGTGTCCTCAGCCTCAACTGCACGGACAAGTCACAGATCCCCTGAATACCATGTGTTCAGGGCACAGCGGTTTCACGCTATACTTCCCATGGTTTGCCTTGGCAAACGAAGTCACCCAGGAGAGGAACTGCTAAAAGTTATTCATCAAGAAAACGAATCATGGCTTATTCCACGAAAACTGGAAATGGGAACCATGGTGACAATGGGAAGAATATATTGTCTGCGCTGTGACAAGGAAACCTGAGCCATGCGCCCTGCATAGCATATGTGTTGAATCTGGTTGACAAGCGGTTCCTGAAGTGTTCTCCCCATCTGCAAGACACCCTAACAATGGGAAGGAAACTTTACATGCTTTTCAGCCACTCGTACACCGCAAAACACACCCTCCTTGAGCTGCATCGTCAGAACGGTATGCCCCAACATAAAATGATTTGCAACGTTTCCACACTTTGGAATTCACCCCTCCATATGTTGGGCCGACTATATGAAAAGAGAAAAGCCATCACCGATTTCTGTATGAGCAAGTTGATAGGGGTATTCCCCTGTGTAACTTTAATGTCAACCAGCTCATACGTGACACCTGCAGTTTGCTCAAGCCCTTTGAGGAAGCCACATTATTAGTCAGTCGCCAGGATTACGGGAGGAACAATGTCATTCCACTGCTTCATTTCCTTCAACATGTGTTGGAAACGATGGCTGGTCAGGGCATTGGAGACATGGCGCTTACATCTCCCGGCCACATGAGCCCTGTGGGGGCTGAACTGGAGGAGGGGGGGAGGGGAACAGTGGAGCACAGTTTAGGTTTTGTGAAATGGGTGGTTTTTCTAGTTATCAGACAGGAGAGGAGGAGCAGGAGCAACCAGAGGAGCTAGAGGGTTACGAGAAAGGCGAGAAAGAGGACTCAGAAACACCGTGGCAGTATGCAGTGGAGATGGAGGCAGGGAGTCCCTCCGAGTCACTTGCACAAATGGCACGATGCATGCTCACTTGCTTGCATAGTAACTGCCGAATTGTCACCATTCGGCAGCAGGATGACTTCTGGATCTCCACCTTATTGGACTCTCACTACCGGCACAAAATGGGGGCCTTTTTTACAACCACTGAGAGGGAGGACAAACTGACCTACTACAGAGACATCCTAAGTAGTCAGTGTGCCGATGCCTATCTGTGCCATCATCCATCCTCTCGTAGGTCTGACTAAGGGTGCCCTCTGCGTCCACCTTCCACTGCCATGGCTGCTAGGGAGGCAGGGCAAGCATTAAGGCAGGGCAAATCGAGCAATTGCCCAGGTCCCCCCTCCCCCAGGGGGCCCCCTACAGGCTGCTCAGTGGCGGATCCAGGGGGGAGCAACCCACAGGGGGCTCCCTTTCACATTCCGGACATCCCTGTGTCCCGAAAGATCTTTTCGGCACGCAAGCATGTCCCGGTTACCTTTCTGCGGCCACGCATTAACTTTAAAAATGCAGGGGCCTCTGATAGATAGCTAACACAGGGACGTCACTGACATTCCGTGCGTGCGCCCATAGGAACAAAGGAGAGGAGCATTGAGGAGGAGAACGCACGCTGGCCAACATGATAAGTTACAAGCTGCACATCAGCTTCAGTGCTCCGACCACTGCTCCTCCGGTCCCGGGACCTACTGCTATGGCCTATAGACCATAGCAGTAGATTGTGACCCCTGACTGGAGGAGCGGTGGACGGAGCACTGAAGTGGGGACGTGCACAGACATACCGCCTCCAGCCGTACACTGTATATGGCTTAAGGCTGTATATCTGTGGAAGCCATTGCCTACCTAATGTGGGGGAACTAAAACCTAATGTGGGGGAACTACAACCTAATGTTGGGGAACTATACTGCCAACCTAATATTGGGGAACTATACTGCCAACCTTATGTGGGGGGACCTATACTGCCAATCTGATGTGGAGGAACTAAACTGCCAACCTAATGTGGGGGAACTATACTATCAACCTAATTTGGGGGAACTACAACCTAATGTGGGGGGAGATATACTGCCAACCTAATGTGGGGAAACTATACTGTCAACCTAATGTGGGGGAACATACTGCCAACCTAATGTGGGGGGGACCTATACTGCCAACCTAATGTGGGGAAACTACAATCTAATATGGAGGAACTAAGCTGACAACCTAATGTGGGGGATCTATACTGCAAACCAAATGTGAGGGAACTGTACTGCCAACCTAATGTGGGGGAACTATACAGCCAACCAAATGTGGGGGAACTATACTGCCAACCAAATGAGGGGGAACTATACTGCCAACCTAATGTGGTGGAACTATACTGCCAACTTAATGTGGGGGGACCTATGCTGCCAACCCAATGTGGGGGAACTATACTGCCAACCTAATGTGGGGGAACTATACTGCCAACCAAATGTGGGGGAACTATACTGCCAACCGAATGTGAGGGAATCTATACTGCCAACCTAATGTAGGGGACCTTTACTGACAGCCTAATGTGGGGGAACTACAACCTAATGTTGGGGAACTATACTGCCAGCCAACTGTGGAGGAACTACAACCTAATGTGGGGGAACTATACTGCCTACCTACTGTGGGGAAACTACAACCTAATGTGGGGGAACTATACTGTCAGCCTAATGTGGGGGAACTACAACCTAATCTGGGGAAACTACAACCTAATGTGGGGGAACTATGCAGCCAACGTAATGTGCGGGAACTATACTGCGAGCCTACTGTGGGGGAACTACAACTTTATGTTGGGGGACTATACTGCCTACATACTGTGGGGGAACTACAACCTAATGTGGGGGGACATATTGCCTACCTACTGTGGGGACACCACAACCTAATGTGAGTGAACTATACTGCCTACCTACTGTAGGGGAAATAAAACCTAATGTGGGGAACAATACTGCCAACCTAATGTGGGGGAACTACAACCTAATGTGGGTGAGCTATACTGCCAACCTAATGTGGGGGAAATACAACCGAATGTGGGGGAACAACAACCTAATGTGGGGGAACTATACTGCCAACCTAATGTGGGGGAACTATACTGCCTACCTAGTGTGGCGGAACTACAACCTAATGTGGGGGACTATACTGCCTACCTAATGTGGGGGACTATACTGCCTACCTAATGTGGGGGGACATACTGCCAACCTAATGTGGGGGAACTACAACCTATTGTGGGGGAACTACAACCTAATGTGGGGGAACTATATTGCAAACCTAATGTGGGGGAAATACAACTGAATATGGGGGAACTATACTGCCAACCTAATGTGAGGGAACTATACTGCAAACCTAATGTGGGGGAACTATACTGCCAACCTAATGTGGGGGAACTATACTGCCAACCTAATGTGGGGACTCTATACTGTCAACCTAATGTTGGGGAAACTATTCTGCCTACCTAATGTGGGGGACTATACTGCCTACCTAATGTGGGGGGACATACTGCCAACCTAATGTGGGGGAACTACAACCTATTGTGGGGGAACTACAACCTAATGTGGGGGAACTATATTGCAAACCTAATGTGGGGGAAATACAACTGAATATGGGGGAACTATACTGCCAACCTAATGTGAGGGAACTATACTGCAAACCTAATGTGGGGGAACTATACTGCCAACCTAATGTGGGGGAACTATACTGCCAACCTAATGTGGGGACTCTATACTGTCAACCTAATGTTGGGGAAACTATTCTGCCAACCTAATGGGGGGGGGGGAATTATACTGCCAACCTAATGTGGGGGTAACTATACTGCCAACCTTATGTGGGGGGAACTACACTGCAATCCTAATGTGGGGGAGGGAAACTACTGCCAACCTAATATGGGGGGAACTATACTGCCAACCTAACTTGGGGGAACTTTACTGCCAACCTAATGTGGGGGAACTATACTGCCAACCTAATGTGCTGGAACTATATTTCCAACTTAATGTGGGGGAACTATACTGCTAACCTAATGTGTGGGGAACTATACTGCCAACCTAATGTTGGGGGAACTATACTGTCAAGCTAATGTGGGGGAACTATACTGCTAACCTAATGTGGGGGAACTATACTGCCAACCTAATGTGCGGGGAACTATACTGCCAACCTAATGTGGGGGAACTATACTGGCAACCTAATGTGGAGGAACTACACAAAAATATAAAAATTTTACTATTCTGATCCCTAGAAATTTTTTATTTTATGTATATGGGGATGTATGAGGGTCATTTTTTTTGCACTGTGATTTGTAATTTTTATTGGTACAATTTTTTTTTTTTTATGGGACTTTTCAATTGCTTTTTAGATATTTCTTTTTACATGGTATTTTAAGTTACCATAAGTGTGCAAATCTGGTTAGTGCACTATTACGGCTTTTGAGGCCCCACTTTTGATTTTGCCCAGGGCCACGCTAAGACTTAAACCGGCCCTGTGGGGAGGGGTGGGGTGGCAGGAGCAGTACCAGCTCCATCAGCAGCAGCCTGGGTCTACAGTGGCTGATGAGTAGCTTTCTTCACCCACATAGTGAAACAACTAAGCAGCAGGTAGACCTGAAGTAGGACCTGAACCAGCAGATGGTGGCATACCTTGACATGACCATGCCAACACACCTTGAAGATCCGCTGGACTTCTGGGCAGCCAAACTTGATTTGTGGCCACAACTAGCAGAGTTTGCCCTGGAAAAGCTGTCCTGCCTGGCGAGTAGTGGACCATAGTAACCCCAAGGAGAACTTGTCTGTACACGATAAATGTGGAGAGACTGACCTTTGTGAAGATGAATCAGGCATGGATCAGCCAGGATTTCCAACCACCAATGCCTCATGCGTGACACCTGCAGTTTGCTCAAGCCCTTTGAGGAAGCCACATTATTAGTCAGTCGCCAGGATTACGGGATGAACAATGTCATTCCACTGCTTCATTTCCTACATCCCGTGTTGTAGACGATGGCTGGTCAGGGCACTGGAGACGTGGCGCTTACATCTCATGACCACATTAGAGGGAACTGTACTGCCAACCTAATGTGGGGAAACTATACTGCCAACCAAATGTGATGGAACTATACTACCAACCTAATGTGGGGGAACTATACTGCCAACCTAATGTGGGGGAACTATACTGCAAACCTAATGTGGGGGAACTATACTGCCAACCGAATGTGAGGGAATCTATACTGCCAACCTAATGTGGGGGGGGGGCCTATACTGACAGCCAACTGTGGGGGAACTACAACCTAATGTTGGGGAACTATACTGCCAGCCAACTGTGGAGTAACTACAACCTAATGTGGGGGAACTATACTGCCTACCTACTGTGGGGAAACTACAACCTAATGTGGGGGAACTATACTGTCAGCCTAATGTGGGGGAAATATAACCTAATGTGGGGAAACTACAACCTAATGTGGGGGAACTATACAGCCAACGTAATGTGCGGGAACTATACTGCGAGCCTACTGTGGGGGAACTACAACTTTATGTGGGGGAACTATACTGCCTACATACTGTGGGGGAACTACAACCTAATGTGGGGGAACATACTGCCTACCTACTGTGGGGACACCACAACCTAATGTGGGGGAACTATACTGCCAACCTAATGTGGGGGAACTACAACCTAATGTGGGTGAGCTATACTGCCAACCTAATGTGGGGAAAATACAACCAAATGTGGGGGAACTACAACCTAATGTGGGGGAACTATACTGCCAACCTAATGTGGAGAAACTACTGTATACTGCCAACCTAATGTGAGGGAACTATACTGCCAACCTAGTGTGGGGGAACTACAACCTAATGTGGGGGACTATACTGCCTACCTAATGTGGGGAAACATACTGCCAACCTAATGTGGGGGAACTACAACCTAATGTGGGGGAACTACAACCTAATGTGGGGGAACTATATTGCCAACCTAATGTGGGGGAAATACAACTGAATATGGGGGAATTATTCTGCCAACCTAATGTGAGGGAACTATACTGCCAACCTAATGTGAGGGAACTATACTGCCAACCTAATGTGGGGGAACTACAACCTAATGTGGGGGAACTATACTGCTTACCTAATGTGGGGAACTATACTGCCAACCTAATGTGGGGAAACTATACTGCCAACCTAATATTGGGGGAACTATACTACCAACCTAATATGGGGGTAACTATACTGCCAACCTTATGTGGTGGGGGGGACTACACTGCAATCCTAATGTGGGGGGAAACTACTGCCAATGTAATGTGGGGGGAACTATACTGCCAACCTAATTTAGGGGAACTATACTGCCAACCTAATGTGCTGGAACTATATTTCCAACTTAATGTGGGGGAACTATACTGCTAACCTAATGTGCAGGGAACTATACTGCCAACCTAATATGGGGGAACTATACTGTCAACCTAATGTGGGGGAACTATACTGCCAACCTAGGAACTACACAAAAATATAAAAATTGTACTATTCTGATCCCTAGAACTTTTTTATTTTATGTGTATGGGGATGTATGAGGGTAATTTTTTTGCACTGTTATTTGTAATTTTTATTGGTACCATTTTTGTTTTGATGGTACTTTTCAATTGCTTTTTAGATATTTCTTTTTTCATGGTATTTTAAGTTACCAGGGCCATGCTAAGACTAAAACCGGCCCTGTGGGGAGGGGTGGGGTGGCAGGACCAGTACCAGCTCCATCAGCAGCAGCCTGGGTCTACAGTTGCTGATGAGTAGCTTTCTTCACCAACATAGTGAAACAACTAAGCAGCAGGTAGACCTGGAGCAGGACCTGAACCAGCAGATGGTGGCACACCTTGACATGACCATGCCAACACACCTTGAAGATCCGCTGGACTTCTGGGCAGCCAAACTTGATTTGTGGCCGTAACTAGCAGGGTTTGCCCTGGAAAATCTGTCCTGCCCGGCGAGTAGTGTGCCATAGTAACCCCAAGGAGAACTTGTCTGTACACGGTAAATGTGGAGAGACTGACCTTTGTGAAGATAATGCCTGATGCATCAGAGTAGATTGACCATGGTGCCACATCAACAGTTCACAAACATGGATAGTGCAAAACAGATTTAAGACTCTGCTCCCCAGTTACAAACATTCATCTGCCTTATACCACAATTAAGTATTGAGGAAATGCATTAGCAAAAACGTAACTTTTCTAAGGATAAAATACATCTAAGAAAAGGAAATGTTTGCAAAAAACACCATGTGCCACCTCCACCACCAAGTATTGATGTGATGCAAAGACCTCTAAAGGGTGGAAGGGAACAACATATAGTCCATTGTAACCGGTGGGGGTAAAAACTTCCCCTGTTAGGCCCTACTCTCGTATTATTAATTCCCTCCTTGGCAAGTGTTACTTGCCCTAAAAAGGGTGCCCCAGCACAGGAATCTCTCCCTATTTCCACCTACAAACACTGCCATTTCTCAGAATTTTTAGGTGGAAATAGGGATTGGTTCCTGTGTGGGTCCGCCCTTTTAAAGACGAGTAACACTTTCCTCGAAAAGGTGGAAGGGAACAAAGCATTGTCCATTGTAGCAGGTGGTAAAAACTTCCCCTGTAAGGCCTTACTCTCGCTCTATTAATTCCCTTCTTGGCAAGTGTTACTCACCCTAAAAAAGGGTGGCCCCACACAGGAACCTCTCCCAATTACCACCTACAAACACTGCCATTTTCCAGGGTTTTTAGGTGGAAATAGGGAGAGTTTCATGTGTAACACTTGCCAATGCGAGAGTAGGGCCTTACAGGGGAAGTTTTTACCCCCATCGGTTACAAAGAACCATACATTGTTTCCTTCCACCTTTTACAGGTTTTTGCATCACATCAATACTTGGTGGTATAGGTGGCACATGGTGTATTTTTTGCACACCTTTCCTTTTGTTTGATTTAAAAAAAAATTTGGTACATATATTTAATCCTAAGAATATTATTAAAGTTAGGTTTAACGTAATGCACATCCTCAAACTAACACTTTTACAAAATAGACCTTTTTCTTCTGCCTACCTGCCTCAGCTACTATTCTGATCCTACTACCTGCCTGATGCCACACATCTGATGCCAAGTTCTCCTTTTTTCACCCACCTTCGTCACCGGGTACTGGTATTGCTACCCGACCCCCATTATCTCACCGGGTCACTTTCAGTACTGATGCTGCTGATGCCACCTCCAGGCTGTCCCAGTCTGCCACCACATGTTCTCCTCATGCTAATGTCAACTCCAGGCTGTTTCATTCTGCCACCATATGTTCTCCTCGTGTTGCTGCCACCTCCAGGCTGTCTCATTCTGCCACTATATGGTCTCCACATGCTTCCACCACCTCCTGGCTGTGTCATGCAGTCACTATATGGTCTCCTCTTACTGCCACCAACTCCAGGCTGTGTCATTCAGCCACTATATGGTCTCCTTATGCTGCCAACTCCGGGCTGTGTCATTCAGCCACTATATGGTCTCCTCTTGCTGCCGCCAACTAAAGGCTGTGTCATTCAGCCACTATATGGTCTCCTCATGCTGCCGCCAACTCCAGGCTGTGTCATTCAGCCACTATATGGTATCCTCATGCTGCCACCAACTCCAAGCTGTGTCATTCAGCCATTATACGGTCTCCTCTTGCTGCCGCCAACTCCAGGCTATGTAATTCAGCCACTATATGATCTCCTAATGCTGCCGACAACTCCAGGCTGTGTCAGTCAGCCACTACATGGTCTCCTCATGCTTTTGCCATGGGGTTTCCTCATGCTGTTGGCACATTAAATAAAACTTTTTAAGTTCATCCAATTGAAATCAATTGTTTAAAATATCTTTATTCTTTTCAATTTTGAGGCCCTGTGGTCACCTCAGGCTGTTGCCACCTCCATGCTGGGTCATTCAGCCACTATATGGTCTCCTCATGCTGCCGCCTCCTCCACGCTGTGTCATTCAGCCACTATATGGTCTCCTCATACTGATGCCACCTCCAGGCTGTGTCATTGTGCCGCTCTGCGACAGTGATTCTAATAGCGACACCACTAATCTTCATGTCATTCTGAATAACAGTATTATTTCACTAACCCAGCACAAACCCTATAACAGCAAGGCAAAGTGTTCTACACCCCTATTGAGGCTCTCTGTAGGCCAGAAATAGCCATTTTTATTAGAAATTTGCCGCAAATAAATTTAGAACGAAGCTAATTTTGGGGGGGAAATTCGTCGAATCGGCAGAATCAAATTTTTCTAAAATGCGCTCCTCTATAAATATAACACTTGCTTGTACACTCTATTAGGGTATACAGTATGGACATCATAGAGGAGACAAGGGAGAAAATCTGATGGCAAACACCAATTCTCACTGTACACCAAAGGAATGTAAAAGAATGTACAGGTATAGTGGATTGAAACTTCATTACAGTTAATTTTGACAGGGTTGTGAGAAACCAGACCCAGAGATCCAGACTATTTCAAGGCTCAACTTTCCTGCAAGCAGCATATTATGAACAATCACTGGATCTTTCATGCAGCCTTTTTGCTTCCATCATTCTTTGGCCACATATTCATTATTAAAAGGGACAATTATTGGCAGAACAGGTTGATATCACCCTGTCTAATAGGCCTATGTATAAGTAAATGCTTATTCTCAGACTAATAGCAGATTTTTTGCTTTGCTGTCAGCTGTATATCCCCTTTGGTAATAGTGGATGTCCGAACAAAGGATGATGGTCCACCGCAGAAATTCTGATTCCAGTATCCATTGAAAGAAAAAACATAGTTATTCTTTCAGCGGAATTTGCTTATTAATGCATTACTGTCTATGGATTTGGTAGATTTCTGAGCTGTCCTAGTGCCAGCAGAACATGCTATTTGTGTAAAATGTCTGCCCTGTGAACATAGCAACACAATTATTTTTGCGTAATTCCACGTCAGAGTCCTATTGAAGTCAATGGGGCTTTGAATTCCATCCTGAATGTGTGTGTTGAGTGAAAGAAATTCAGCATAAAATCAGCACAAATTCATGCACATTCTGCACGGAATCAGCAAAACTACAAAAATTCTGCTGCCAGCTTAGCAGAATGGAATCTAAGAAGAAACAGACATGTCCACTAGAAAAGATAGCGAGGGGGGATTACACTTGGTTTTTCACAGGGGGTAAAAAATACTTGACTTACACTAATAATAATAATTTTGCCCCCAATAATACATTTCCCCCATAGAGCTATACCTAGTAAACAGTTAAAAGGGCATGGTCCACCCTGGAGTCAATGTACAGTTGCCAATAATTGTATGTCACCAATAAATATCAAAGTCCTGGAAAACTCCTTTAAAGGGGTTGACTTTGTGATATTTCCTGCAGCTTGTAATATGAATATATATTTCCATACTCATTGACAATATACTAGAAAATTCCTATCATGATTCCGTTAACGACATCTACCTCTTCCTTTATTTGAGGTTAATTCATTTAGGTCGGGTTAATTCATTTAATATTGCAAGTTTATCTAAGAGATAAGCCTTTACTTGGAAAAACAGGCTTCTTTCTATAAAGGGTCTGCGCCATCATGCACTGCCTTAGGCAAAATGTATTTCAACAGATACAAAAGAGATAAGAACATCAACAAAAAAGTACAATAGAAAATTTCATAACTCATCCAGTTTTAATTTAGTATATTTGACCTATCCCCATGCTGTGTGCATTGAAGAAAAAGAAACATGTCACTGCTCTGAAAATGTCTTTTCTAATTCACTGAATCCGTGTATTGTTATAAATCTGTTTCCTTGTCTTGCCCAAGTCACTAAAAGATACAACCACAGGAGAACAAGTGCCATCATCTCAGATAATGAAAAGGTTCTCCACCATTAAACTGTCAGTTTTGTGAAAAGGAGGCATGCAAAGATTTAAATAGGCGAGCGCTTCATACATTAATTATGTCTCGAATAGCAATAGACTGGCAAGACAATTCTTCCAATCTATTTTAGCGGTACCTGCAGGCAAGGCAACATGCCAATTCACATCTGCTACTTTTAGGGAGGTTTGAGGATCTGTCTGTTTTGAGATGTGTTGGGAGGATTGTGATGGGACTGCAGGTAAAATTCTCCATCCTAAGAGATTCAGACACTATTCGTGTATGTGTGAGAAGTACAAACTGTACATAGAGGGGAAACTGCCCTGAAATCTCATTCTGGAACATCTGCAGCAGGCATACACTGACATATTTCTATGTTTTGATGAAATGTCTGAGTTTTGATGGAAATTCTACTTGTTTTTTATCTTTACATTTAGACTTGCAATGTCTTAAGGGGTTTGAGGAGCACAACTTCTCAGATGTGGCCATATAATGGAAGATCTTGTTGTCACTTTATGTTTTATTATACAGAGCATTTATCTGTGAAGGATTAATGTCACTGAAGGTTGCAGGGTGACATAGTGGGGACACCTTGACAAGTTACAGGAAAATTTAAGTAAAAGAAAAACAATTCTAGACCTTCTTCCCTCATCCCATTTCGGGAGATATTCAAAGCAATGAGAAACATTGTATAAGAATTGTATACTTGTTTTTTTCCCATATTTCCCAGGAGATCAGCTGTTTCCTTTACATTCTCTTCATTATCATGAGTATAGCTGTATAACAAATGGCTGCAGAAAGCTATTCCTTCCCAAGTACACTAAGTCCTGCTCCTTCAGCAATGCTGCACCCTTCAACTGTCAATAATGGAAAAGATCATGGAAAATAAACCTATGTGTTCTCCACTTGTGAAAAAGGTCACAGCTTGTATGCCTGTATGTTCTAAATGGTACTTAAGGGGGCCATTCACATTAGAAAAAATTAGGCAGGATGTTTAAAGTCCCGGGCAATCTCTGCAGAGTAATGCAATAGAGAGATGTACTTGAAGTCCTGTAGGCTTGCAAACAAACAACACCCTTGCTTAAGGTTAGGGTTAATTTAACTCTAAGTAACATGTGTAGCCATTTTTTATCACAATATCTCCAGCCATTTGGAAGTTATGTGCATACATACATGCATGCATACATACGTTGCATATAATATATATATATATATATATATATATATATATATATATATATATGATGTGGCCTTTGAATCTCCACACACCAGAAACGATGCCTCGGCAAGGAAAGTACTTACCATATATATATATATATATATATATATATATATATATATATATATGCAAAGCAGCTCAACACACCACCTTCTCAGGTTTCTCAGATAGCATGCCCTAAGATCAGCTCTGGCTCCAGTTACGAAGTCTCAGAAACTGATTGGGATTTATGCCAAGCCAGAATTCTCCCAATCTGCAGACAGCTTTTTCAGGGTACTTGCCCCTCATCAGTACAGAGCAGGGTGTTCTGCGGGCCTGTCACTAGCTAAAAGGGGTAAGTATTCTCCTTAAGGAGGAGCACCGCTTCTGCTGTAGAACGGTGATTCAAAAAGGCCATTAGCACTCTGCAGGCTTTCTGGTCTTTACATAGTTGAAGGTGCTGATAACAAAATCACACAAAAAAATATCAATGGAAATCAAATTTATCAACCCATGGAGGTCTGGATATGGAGTCACACTCAAAATCAAAGAGGAAAACCACACTACAGGCTGATCCATCTTTAATATAATGTCCTTAAAACAAGTCAAAATGAGGCTCAGTAGTGTGTGTGGCCTCCAGGTGCCCGTATAACATCTCTATAATGGCTGTGCATGCTTCTGATGAGGTAGTGGATTGTCTCCTGAGGGATGTCCTCCCAGACCTGGACTATAGCATCCGCCAACTCCTGGACAGTCTGTGGTGCAACGTGGCGTTGGTGGATGGAGCGAGACATAATGTCCCAGATGTGCTCAATCGGATTCAGGCCTTGGGAACAGGCGGGCCAGTCCATAGCATCAGTGCCTTCCTCTTGCAGGAACTGCTGACACACTCCAGCCGCATGAGGTCTCGCATTGTCTTGCATTAGAAGGAACCCGGGGCCAACCGCACCAGCATATGGTCTCACAAGGGGTCTGAGGATCTCATCTCGGTACCTAATGGCAGTCAGGCTACCTCTGGCAAGCACATGGAGGGCTGTGCAGTCCCCAAAGAAATGCCACCCCACACCATTACTGACCAACCGCCAAACCGGTCATGCTGGAGGATGCTGCAGGCAGCAGAACGCTCTCCACGGCATCTCCAGACTATGAAGAGCACAGGATGCCAGTGGCGAATTTTCCAATCTTGGTGTTCTCTGGCAAATGCCAAACGTCCTGCACGGTGTTGAGCTGTAAGCACAACCCCACCTGTGGATGTTGGGCCCTCATATCACCCTTATGAAGTCTGTTTATGACCGTTTGAGTGGACACATGCACATTTTTGGCCTGCTGGAGGTCATTTTGCAGGGCTCTGGCAGTGCTCCTCCTGCTCCTCCTTGCACAAAGGCAGAGGTAGCAGTCCTGCTGCTTGGTTGTTGCCCTCCTACGGCCTCCTCCACATCTCCTGATGTACTGGCCTGTCTCCTGGTAGCGCCTCCATGTTCTGTACACTACGCTGACAGACACAGCAAACTTTCTAGCCATTGATGTGCCATCCTGGATGAGCTGCACTACCTGAGCCACTTGTGTTCCCTTTTTTTTTTTTTTGAGCAGTATTTATATATATATATATATATATATATGTATATATATATATATATATTTATTTATTTATTTAGATAATTGTGATTATTGTTGAGATCACTCAAAAGCATACAATTTGCTAAATTTCCATCCTATGAAGAAGACACTATGTATGTACTATTAACATAAACGTTATTGAATATCAATAGAAATATTAAAACCAGTTGAAATCCACAAACTAGGAAAAGTGGGGGTACAGGGTGTATCAGACATCAGAATTCATAGTATGATAAAATTTTGCTACTTAGCCCACATGCATTGAAGCTTACAAGGAAATATAGAGACACATAGCTGGCACATTACCTAAATATGTATAAAGACTACACAGTGCTGTGTACACTTACATGATCATGAAAGGAGAGACAGTACAGAGGCAGTTTGTCACAATCACACCCTATCGGTCCAGCCAAGACATTAGAGAGAGTGTCATGGTGCAAGGGTTAAAGCTGCCAGACCTCTGGGTATCCACTACTAGTCCCAGTAAGTCACCAAATTAACCCTTAGATAAACGTGTTTCCACCAGAACTGCCTTCAGAAAGGTGAGCTCATATATTTAGAGATCAAAGACCAGAGCTGATTACTTATAAAAGGTATCACAGTGCTAAACATATAAAAATACAGGAACAAATGACATACAGGTATAACAATATATAAAAGAGTTTAGCAAGGCAAGTTCAGTAAACAAAAGATGAAGTTCTTACAGCATGATGATATAGCAGTCCATGAGAGTGAGTTCCAGCTGTTCTTAAGATGGTCTTTCCAGCTGTTTTTAAGATGGTCAGCTTTTTCCCCAGCCTTGAACACCCAACTTTGAGTCTAGCATTGTTTTAACATTATATATCTGCCATTTTGGAGGGAGACTCCATTCCCCCCTCCCCTCTGCTCCCACCAGGGGGGGCATCTCTGTTCCTGGCCCTCTTATCTGGTTGATTATATGATGGGACCAGAGTACCCTTACATCCTGCTGCTTCAAAAGAGCCTCTGACTTCAAAGGAGATACAAACAAACAGCCAGACCCCCAATAAAATGCAATACACAAACCCACAGTCTGAATGACCTCTCACCCCCAGGTCTTAGGTTCTACACAGATACAATAAAAACACATGTATTTTTCCATAATCAGGCATTGGGCCTGACACAATTAATAAAAGTAACAAAGCCAATGCACATAGGCATTCAAGAATATAACCAGAAAGATAAAAGTATTGTACCACAGTAGTGATTGCAATATATTTTATTGTGTACTAGTGTATTTTAAAGTGTACTTTAAACTGGCTACACATATTTGACTTTGATCGACGATAAAGTAGCCCATCAAATGAAATCCAATGCTGCCTATCACATGTCTTTTATTGGCCATTATGAATACTATCATGTAGTTAATAGAAAATGGTCAGATTAATTGGTGAAAATTGGGCACTTTGTAACTGTTTTCTCAGTCTATACCAGCTTTACAGGGAAACATACCTTGTTGTTTGTTTTGTTCCACAGTTATCACATTGACAAATTAATTCTAGTCCAGAGCAGGAGAGGTTTGCTATGGTGATTTGCTCCTGCTGTGGACAGTTCCTGAAATGGACAGAGGTATCAGCAGAGAGAACTGTGGTCAGACAGAAAATAAATTCAAAAAGAAAAGAACTTCCTGTAAAGCATACAGCAGCTGATAAGTACGTAAGGAGGATTAAGGATTAAGATTTTTTAATAGAAGTAATTTGCTAATCTGTTTAACTTTGTGTCACTAGTTGATTAAAAAAAAAAAATGTTTCCACCGGAGTACTCCTTTAACCCCTTAAGGACCAAGGGCGTACAGGTACGCCTTTGCTCCCTGGTACTTAAGGACCAAGGGCGTACCTGTACGCCCGTGGGAATTTCGGTCCCCGCCGCGCGCCAGGCGGGGACCGGGCCGGGGTGACTGCTGATATCTATTAGCAGGCACCCTGCGCAAATGCACAGGGGGGTCATTAGACCCCCCCATGTCGGCGATTCACACTTGCGATTTGCGCCGATTCCGGGTCATTACGTGTCTATGGTGACCCGGAATATAAGGGGGATCGCTGATGTCCTAGACACCCACGATCCCCCTGTAGCGATAGGAGTGAGGTGGCAGGGTTGCCACCCCTCCTATCTCTGCTATTGGTGGTCTAGACGCGACCACCAATAGCAGATAGGGGGCGGAGGGGTTTACTTTCGGTTTCCCCGTTCTGCCCACCCACAATAGGCGGGGTAGGACGGGGAAACCGACAGGGACCGGCGCCGAAGATCCACTTACCCATCGGCGACGGCAGCGGGCGACGATCAGCGGCGGCAGCGGGCGACGATCAGCGGCGGCACCGGGTGACGATCGGCGGAAGAACAGGACGGCGACGCAGCTTCCTGGATCCAACGGAAGCCGGTGAGTTACTTAGCAACATCTGGAGGGCTACAGTCTGAGACCACTATAGTGGTCTCTAAACTGTAACCCTCCAGATGTTGCAAAACTACAACTCCCAGCATGCCCAGAGAGCTGTTTAGGCTTGCTGGGAGTTGCAGTTTTGCAACAGCTGGAGGTCTACAGTTTGAGACCACTGCAAAGTGATCTCTATACTGTGCACCTCCAGATCTTGCAAAACTACAACTCCCAGCATGCCCAGACAGCAGTTTGCTGTCTGGGCATGCTGGGAGTTGTAGTTTTGCAACATCTGGAGGTCCACAGTTTGGAGACCACTGTGCAGTGGTCTCTAAACTATAGCTCTCCAGATGTTGCAAAACTGCAACTCCCAGCATGCCTAAACAGCAAACAGCTGTCTCTGCATGCTGGGAGTTGTAGTTGCGATCCCTCCAGCTGTTGCATAACTACATCTCCCAGCATGCCTTTCGGCGATCAGTACATGCTGGGAGTTGAAGTTTTGCAACAGCTGGAGGCAAACTGGTTGGAAAATACTGAGTTAGGTAACAGAACCTAACTGAAGGTTTTCCAACCAGTGTGCCTCCAGCTGTTGCAAAAATACAACTCCCAGCATGCACGGTCTGTCAGTACATGCTGCGAGTTGTAGTTTTGAAACAGCTGGAGGTTTGCCCCCCCCATGTGAACGTACAGGGTACATTCACACTGGCGGGTTTACAGTAAGTTTTCTGCTTCAAGTATGAGCTGCAGCAAATTTTTCACCACTACGCAAACTCCTAGCTGATTTTAAAACTGGCTGATTTTACAGCGGTTCTGACATAAACCCCAAAAAATAAATACCCATATGTGACCCCATTTTGGAAACTACACCCCCCACGGAACGTAACAAGGGGTATAGTGAGCCTGAACACCCCACAGGTGTTTGACAAATTTTCACAAAAATGCTGGTGTCACCCTAAATTTTTCATTTTCACAAGGGAAATAAATAAAAAAGCCCCCCAAAAGCAAGTAAGAGCATGCCCCATATGTGGATGTAAAGTGCTCTATGGGTGCACTATAATGCTCTGAAGAGAAGGAGCGCCATTGGGATTTTGAAGAGAAAATTTGTCTGGAATTGAAGGCCACTTGTGTTTACAAAGCCCCCATGGTACCAGAACAATGGACCCCCCCCCCATATGTGACCCCATTTTGGAAACTACACCCCTCATGCAATGTAATAAGGGGTACAGTGAGCATTTACGCCCCACAGGTGTCTGACAGATTTTTGGAACAGTGATCCGTGAAAATGAAAAATGTAATTTTCCATTTGCACAGCCCACTGTTCCAAAGATGTGTCAAACGCCAGTGGGGTGTAAATGCTCACTGCACCACTTATTAAATTCTGTGAGGGGTGTAGTTTCCAAAATAGGGTCACATGTGGGGGGGGTCCACTGTTCTGGCACCACGGGGGGCTTTGTAAATGCACATGGCCCCTGACTACCATTCCAAATGAATTCTCTTTCCAAAAGCTCAATGGTGCTCCTCCTCTTCTGAGCATTATAGTTCGCCCGTAGTGCACTTCAGGTCCACATATGCGGTACCTCCATCCTCAGAAGAGATGGGGTTACAAATTTTGGGGGGTATTTTCTGCTATGAACCCTTGCAAAAATGTGAAATTTTGGGGGAAACTCACATTTTAGTGAAAAAAATATATATATTTTTTTACATATGCAAAATTCGTGAAACCCGTGTGGGGTATTAAGGCTCGCTTTATTCCTTGTTACGTTCCTCAAGGGGTCTAGTTTCCAAAATGGTATGCCATGTGTTTTTTTGCTGTTCTGACACCATAGGGGCTTCCTAAATGCGACATGCCCCCCGAGCAAAATTTGCTCTCAAAAAGTCAAATATCACTCCTTCTCTTCTGAGCATTGTAGTTCGCCCGTAATGCACTTCAGACCAACTTATGGGGTGCCTCCATACTCAGAAGAGATGGGGTTACAAATTTTGGGGGGTATTTTCTGCTATTAACCCTTGCAAAAATGTGAAATTTGGGGGGAAACACACATTTTAGTGATTTTTTTTTTTTTTTTTACATATGCAAAAGTCGTGAAACACCTGTGGGGTATTAAGGCTCACTTTATTCCTTTTTACGTTCCCCAAGGGGTCTAGTTTCCAAAATGATATGCCATGTGGGTTATTTTTGCTGTTCTGGCACCATAGGGGCTTCCTAAATGCAACATGCCCCCCAAAAACCATTTCTGAAAAACGTACTCTCCAAAATCCCCTTGTCGCTCCTTCGCTTCTGAGCCCTCTACTGCGCCCGCCGAACACTTTACATAGACATATGAGATATGTGCTTACTCAAGAGAAATTGGGCTACAAATATAAGTATACATTTTCTCCTTTTACCCCTTGTAAAAATTCAAAAATTGGGTTTACAAGAACATGTGAATGTAAAAAATAAAGATTGTGAATTTTCTCCTTCACTTTGCTGCTATTCCTGTGAAACACCTAAAGGGTTAAAACACTTACTGATTGTCATTTTGAATACTTTGGGGGGTGTAGTTTTATAATGGGGTCATTTGTGGGGTATTTCTAATGGGAAGACCCTTCAAATCCACTTCAAACCTGAACTGGTCTCTGAAAAAAAGCGAGGTTCAAAATTTTGTGAAAAATTGGAAAAGTGCTGCTGAACTTTGAAGCCCTCTGGTGTCTTCCAAAAGTAAAAACACGTCAATTTTATGGTGCAGACATAAAGTAGACATATTGGAAATGTGAATAAAAAAAAAAAATATTTTGAATATCCATTTTCCTTACAAGCAGAAAGCTTCAAAGTTAGAAAAATGCTAAATTTTCACATTTTTCATCAAATTTTGGGATTTTTCACCAAGAAAGGATGCAAGTTACCACAAAATTTTACCACTATGTTAAAGTAGAATATGTCACGAAAAAACAATCTCGGAATCAGATTGATAACTAAAAGCATTCCAGAGTTATTAATGTTTAAAGTGAGAGTGGTCAGATGTGCAAAAAACGCTCTGGTCCTAAGGTGTAAAATGGCCTGATCCTTAAGGGGTTAAAGGGATACTCCGGTGGAATTTTTTATTTTTTTTTTATCAACTGGTTGCCAGAAAATTTAACAGATTTGTAAATCACTTATATTAAAAAAAATATTAATCCTTCAAGTACTTATTAGCTGCTGAATACTACAGAGGAAATTATTTTCTTTTTGGAACACAGTGCTCTCTGCTGACATCATGAGCACAGTGCTCTCTGCTGACATCTCTGTCCATTTTAAGAACTGTCCAGAGTAGGAGAAAATCCCCATATCAAACATATGCTGCTCTGGACAGTTCCTAAAATGGACAGAGATGTCAGCAGAGAGCACTGTGCTCGTGATGTCAGCTGAGAGCACTGTGCTCCAGAAAGAAAAGCATTTCCTCTGTAGTATTCAGCAGCTAATAAGTACTGGGAGGATTACTATTTTTTTAATAGAAGTAATTTACAAATCTGTTTAACTTTCTGGCACCAGTTGATTAAAAAAAAAAAGTTTTCCACAGGAGTACCCCTTTAATGTCCCAATTTCCAAAAGTGAAAATTGGTAGGACCGGTTGACTCTATGAAGTGTATGGTGGTCTCCTTATCACCCCCTGACAGATAATAGATTTTAATTGCCTAATCCTATTGTTCTCAGATAGATAAGCCATTGACAGCCATGCAGAAGGTTTATGTATATGGAGCTTGCTGTTGGCCGAACAAATGTGCATGTTACAGCTATTTTATGTGCATCACCTTTACAGATTTCCACACATAAAGATAAATTAGAAAAATGAATATGAATCAATAATACATCAAGTAGGTAATGTTCAAAAACAAAATACATTATTATATTTAACAATAGTCATATGTTTCTGTTTTTAATTACTCTTTTTAATTTTACAACTTTAATTGCATTTCTGGTTGTTTCTATTTCTTTTTTAAGTGTTTATTTTTATCTAATTTTCAGAGGACTAGCAGATGCCTGTGTATGTTAGGGCATAAATAATACCTTTTACCCAATCAAAGATTCCATTGATCAATGAATTCTCAATGATCATTCCAATGCTGCATGTTTTCTTCTAACATTGTTTGCTATTGAAAACTGAGGCACATGATTGCCATATGGTTTCATTACAGATACTGGAGATATTGAATTTAAAGTCAACTAAAGGACGATACTTTAGGGCTCTGAGGGTATAAATAGACGGTTTATAACTGTTTATCAAGTTAAAAAGAATATTTAATTCTGACTGATAAAACTGAACACATCAAATGGGTACTTAAAATGATGGATATCCTACACCATAGCTCATTGTGTAACAGTGGAAAAAAAATCTGTTTAATCTTTGGAGAGTATTTTGCTCATATAACTGTTTACGTCAATGGGAAAGTGTGACCATACTGAGTTAATGAAAACACTAGTGAAGTCTATGACCTTACAAATGCACACAGTTCAGTGAACTTGACTGTTGAGACTAAATGTTCCCAGCACTTTAATTCTCAGTAAAGTTATACACAATATGGCACATTTATACAAGCAGATTTACAGTTTTTTTTATGTAAACATATTTATTACAGCAGCATCTGCGTAGGAATTTTGACACCCATTTAACCTGTTAAGGACAAAGGACATACATGTAACTGTATGCCCTAAATCCTTAAAGGGGTACTCTGGTGCTTAGACATCTTATCCCCTATCCAAAGCCGCTGGGGAGCCCTGTGATCTTGCACACGGCACCCCCGTGACAGCTATCAGGCCCCCTCCCGTAGGCTTGCATTGAGGGGCGGAGCGTGACGTCACACGCCGCCCACCCTGTAGTCACCGCTAATCAGACTGATTACAAATGGAGTGCCGCGTGCAAGATCACGGGGGTCCCCAGCGGCGGGACTCCCGCGATCAGGGATAAGATGTCTAAGCACTGGAGTACCCCTTTAAGTGTCTTTTAAGCGTCTTTTTAGCCAGGCTATATCAGTGGATCGTCGATCTTACTGTATAATGCCATGCCATAGGCATAGCATTATACATTACATGCAGTCTAATGATTGCATCTAAAAGTGTAAAATAAATAAATAAAATACATTTTAAAAATTAACATATTTGTTATCGCCACTTGTGTAAATATCCAACTATTAAAATATAATGTTTCTGATCCCACACGTTAAATGGCGTAAACATAAAAAAATACTAAACACCAAAAATAAACCACATCATATACTGGAACCACATTAATAAAAAGCGATCAAAAACTCTCATCAAAACAAATGGTATCAATAAAAACTACAGATCATGGCGCAAAAAAATAGCCCTCATACATCCCTGTATGCGGAATAAAAAAGTTATAGAGTTCAGAAAATGACAATTTTATGCATACCAATTTTGTTTACTAAAAGGTTGCATTTTTTAAATAGTACAATAATAGAAAAACTATATAAATTGGGTATCCTTTTAATCACATCGATCTACAGAATAAAGATAGTGTATCACTTTAATGAAAAAAATACAAGACTTATGGATATTAAAAGGAAAGGAGGAAAAAACGAAAATGCTAAAATGAAAATTGGCCTGGTCCTTAAAGGGGTACTCCGGCGCTTAGACATCTTATCCCCTATCCAAAGGATGGGGGATAAGATGCCTGATCGCGGGGGTCCTGCCGCTGGGGACCCCCGCGATCAGGCATCTTATCCCCTATCCTTTGGATAGAGGATAAGATGTCTAAGCGCCAGAGTACCCTTTTAAGGCCAAAGTTCGCTTGGTGCTTAAAGGGGTACTCTGTCTGAAACATCTTATCCTCTATACTATCTCTCCGTTCACCGAATGACATGGGTGCAGCGCCGTTGGGGACCCCTGCGAGCTAACATCTTATTCCCTATCCTTTGGATAAGGGATATGATTGTTCCAGCGGAGTAGCCCTTTAAGGGGTTAAGGGAATCTGTCATTACAAACATAATTCATGTCCGAAATTGGGCAAAGTGAGGAAAACACTTTCCAATCTTCATATTGTGGATATGTGGTATACATTGTACCCAGGGGTCAAGTCCTGGGGGGGAAAAAAAGTGTGGAAACTCACCAAATATTTCCACTCATTAACTGGTCCTGCTAATGGCAATGGTGTTCCTGCTGATAAAAAAAAGTGCAGGAACTCAGTTCCACATCTTCCTGCAGGACTTGAGCCCTGATTGTATCCCATGATAAAAGACTTCACTTTTTTCCATTCCCACATATCTCCCACCATTGTCTTGATTATCTATTCACCTCAGAAAGGAATCTGCCCCAGCTTCAATCCCCCTCCTTTTTAGGTAGTGCTCAGATTATGCACCTATCTTTTTTACTATGATTTCCTCAACACTTTATAGCATTGCCTTCACTTGATCACTGAATGAAACTTTGCTTGGTACTCAGTCGAATGTTATCTCCCAGTATTTTAAACTAAAATACACCCAAGAAGTCTCCATCCTCAATATTTGGGAGGCGAACAAATATGTGGTCAGGGGTGAATTTTTTTCTCTGGGATCTGCTGTAAAGAACACAGGACCTTCTCATTTCAGTGTGCTTTTCACTCAGACAGCGGTGTAAGAGAAAGTTCATGGAAGACTTGCTAAATTACATACATAGGTCAAGAAAGTCCTAACTGTACAATCTAAGAAGGCTTTTTTTTTTTACATTTAAGCATCAATGTGGCAGCAACTGTCCTCAACTTATTTCTGCACTAGTTAAGGCACGAAAAGGGGGAGTAGCCATGCACCCCTCCCTGTTCCACAGGAGGTCTTTTAAATTGATAGTGGATCCAGCATGTCATCCAGTCAGAGGCCATATGCGCAGCAGAGGTTAGTGAAATGAGTGTTAGGTTCAAAATGGGGCCACCTCCGCGTGGTGGATGGGGGACACGTTTTGATCAAAAAGTGCGCTGAGTCTCTGTTTTTTGACCAAGAGTGCTGCTGCAACCTCCTTTATTGTATGCTCTGTATTTGCCACAGTAGCGTGCACCCGTTCATTAGGTAGTTGTGCTGACTATTTTTCTTTTTGTTTTTGCTGTGCAATTTAGGGGGAGTGACACCCCCTGTAGCCATGCACCCCTCCCTGTTCCACACAAGGTCTTTTAAATTGATTGTGGATTCAGCATGTCACCCAGTCAGAGGCTATATGCCCAGCAGAGGTGAATGAAATGAGTGTTAGGTTCCCATCTGAAATGAGGCCACCTCCACGTGATGGATGGGGGACACATTTTGATCACAAAGTGCGCTAAGAGCCTCCCTTTTTTGACCAAGAGTGCTGCTGCAACCTCCCTTTTTGTATTCCCTGTATGTGCCACAGCAGCGTGCACCCGTGTATTAGGTACTTGTGCTGGCTATTTTTCTTTTTTGTTGTGCAATTTTGCCGTGCACCCCTCCCTGTTTCACAAGAGGTTTTTTAAATTGATTGTGGATCCAGCATGTCACCCAGTCAGAGGCCATATGCCCAGCAGAGGTAAGTGAAATGAGTGTTAGGGTCCCATCCAAAATGAGGCTGAAGGACACATTTTAATGAAAAAGTGGGCTAAGAACCTCCATTTTTGGACTAAGAGTGCTGCTGCAAACTCCTTTTTTGTAAACACTAAGATAACACATCCTAGATCTGAATGAATGAACTAATTGTTTTAAATACTTTTGTCTTTACATAGTTGAATGTGCTGGCAACAAAATCACACAAAAATAATCAATGGAAATCAAATTTATCAACCCATGGAGGTCTGGATATAGGGTTACACTCAAAATCAAAGTGGAAAACCACACTACAGGCTGATTCAACTTTGATGTAATGTCCTTAAAACAAGTCAAAATAAGGCTCAGTAGTGTGTGTGGCCTCCACGTGCCCGTATGACCTCCCTACAATGCCTGGGCATGCTCCTGATGAGGTGGTGGATGGTCTCCTGAGGAATGTCCTCCCAGACCTGGACTAAAGCATCCGCCAACTCCTGGACAGTCTGTGGTGCAACGTGGCGTAGGTGGATGGAGCGAGACATGATGTCCCAGATGTGCTCAATCAGATTCAGGTCTGGTGAATGGGTGGGCCAGTCCATAGCATCAATGCCTTCCTCTTGTAGGAACTGCTGACACACTACAGCCACATGAGGTCTCGCATTGTCTGGCATTAGGAGGAACCCAGGGCCAACCGCGCCAGCATATGGTCTCACAAGGGGTCTGAGGATCTCATCTTGGTACCTAATGGCAGTCAGCTACCTCTGGCAAGCACATGGAGGGCTGTGCAGCCCTTCAAAAAAATTCCACCCCACACCATTACTGACCAACTGCCAAATTGGTCCTGCTGGAGGATGTTGCAGGCTGCAGAACGTTCTCCACAGCATCTCCAGACTCTGTCCTGTCTGTCACATGTGCTCAGTGTTGCCCTGCTTTCATCTGTGCAGAACACAGGGTGCCAGTGGTGAATTTGCCAATCTTGGGTGTTCTCTGGCAAATGCCAAACGTCCTGCAGGGTGTTGGACTGTAAGCACAACCTCCACCTTTGGATGTCGGGCCATCATACCACCCTCATGAAGTCTGTTTCTAACCGTTTGAGTGGACACATGCACATTTGTGGCCTGCTGGAGGTCATTTTGCAAGGCTCTGGCAGTGCTCCTCCTGCTCCTCCTTGCACAAAGGCGGAGGTAGTGGTCTTGCTGTTGGGTTGTTGCCCTACTACGGCCTCCTCCACGTCTCCTGATGTACTGGCCTGTCTGGCCTGGTAGCGCCTCCATGCTCTGAACATTACGCTAACAGACACAGCAAACCTTCTTGCCACAGCTTGCATTGATGTGCCATCCTGGATGATCTGCACTACCTGAACCACTTGTGTGGGTTGTAGACTCCGTCTCATACTACCACTAGACTAAAAACACTGCCAGCATTCAAAAGTGACCAAAACATCAGCCAGATGGCATAGGAACTGAAAAGTGGTCTGTGATCACCACCTGCAGAACCACTCCTTTATTAGAGGTGTCTTGCCAATTGCCTATAATTTCCACCTATTGTCTGCTCCATTTGCACAACAGCATGTGAAATTGATTGTCAGTCAGTGTTGCTTCCTGACAGTGTGATTGACGATTTTTTTAGCAGTGTATGTCAGATGCTTTCCTGCATGATCACTCCCTGGTGAGTGACGATCTCTGTTGGAGATTGCACTCGGAAACTGTCTTACCTGTGATGGTCCTGTAGTAAACTGATTTTTGGTCAGCTATCTAATATATATATATATATATATATATAGTAAATTTGAGTAGCCGTATTAGTCCAGTGATGCAGATGCAAATCAAAAAAATGTTGCAGTATCTTGTAATACCTTTTTTATTGGACTAACAGAATTTTGTAGAGACAAGCTTTCGGGATTCCTCCATTTATCAAGTCCGAAGTCCAAAAAAGGTATTACAAAATGCTGCAACTTTTTTTGATTTGTATATATATATATTTGTGTCTATGTATATATATGTATATGCATATGCATATATATATATATATATATATATATATATATATATATATATTTTTTTTTTTTTTTTTTTTTCACTTAGTAAGGCCCTTGTTAGTTGCCTCTGTCTGATCTCTGATGCTGATATAATCAGTCATACCATCACCTATGGATAGAGGATAGTGAAAATCCCTTAAAGATCGAAGTTCCCAATATAAAATGTGTAACATCACCCCCACCATATAAAATGTTGATGTTTTCTTTTCCAACTCAAATGCTATAAATCATCTCAGGCTTTAGCACCTGGGTGTAATGCCTACCTCTAAACCCTTTAAAGCTACTCCTCTTCCATTTTACAGATGTCCTTGGTGAAATTGTGATGCCTACCTCTAAACCCTTTAAAGCTACTCCTCTTCCATTTTACAGATGTCCTTGGTGAAATTGTCAGTTTAAATTAACACTAGTTTATAAACCAAGAAAAATAAATAGACTTGACTTAATATTGTATTTTCTCACTATTGATGAAGATAAGAAACTCATATTTAGTGTGCTTATAGGTCAGCATTAACAAACCAAGTCAATTTACAATTCCTCATGCTTCAGTATATCAGAGGAAAACACACCGAATTAATAATGTTTGTTCCATCATGCTCATATTCTCTACATTTCCACCTCGAGTCTTCATTCAGTCGAATCATTTGTATTTTAATCAGTCTTCAAAGCGGAGTTTCATTAGTGTTTCAATGTTTCCATGCTTGGGCAGGGATCAGAAGGACTTGACTAATTGAGTAATATTTCAAAAGTATTTCTATTTATTATGCTTTAAAGTTTTTTGTTTGTCATGTTTACTATCCAATTTAAACACTAAGCTCCTTAATTGCCAAACACACAGAGACAAAAAGCTGCTTGCAAATACCCTCAATGCACTGTTTATGCATTGGATATGTTCTCACTCATCACAAATATGCAAAGTATTTTGATGGGAAGCTAAGCCAAGCCTTTGATTTGCTGTATGTATGCTAATTACTCGACTGTACTCAACTTCTCATAAATAAAAAATACCAAAAATAACAAATTGTAACAAACTCCATAACATTTCTCAGGGAGGTTGTGTAGTCATATGGAAAATGTGACTGACAGTCGTTTTTGCAGTTCTGAAGAGAATCTTTATACAGCTATGCCTTAGGCCTTACCACACAAGACCAACCGAGTCCAGTACAGTTTTACAGTAAACTGCATGACTCCTTTCAACTTTAATTAGGGATCTCTTGATACTGATGAGACATGGCACGATAATTAAAAATGATGTTATCCATACTTAACTGGAGTCACTCTGTTAGAATCCAACACTTCCCCTTGTATTTTCTTTGCTATTATATATTTATTTATTTGACAAATTAGGCTCTCTTTCAATTAATCCAAGAAACCTACTCATTGTTCCCCTATTTAAAAATGTTCCGACCTGTTTCACCATCAACACAACAGTCTAAAGCTAAATAGAATAAATCTAATTAATAGTCCAAATCAGGAACTGACATATGCCTCTATAGTTCTATATTTAAAGGGGTACTCCGGTGAAAAATTTTTTCTTTTAAATCAACTGGTGACAGAAAGTTAAACATATTTGTAAATTATAAACCGCTTGAGGAGGAGAGAGCACACCGTATAGCTTAAGCATGCAAATATACGATACCACTGGTAAACACTGGCAGCGTCCGCACCCGATGTATAACATATGCAGCACCTGCGGGGTGCACACACTAGATAAAGTATATTTGTAAATTACTTCTATTAAAAAATCTTAATCCTTCCAGTACTTATTAGCTGCTGAATGCTACAGAGGAAATTCCTTTCTTTTTGGAACACTGATGACATCGCGAACGCAGTGCTCTCTGCTGACATCTCTGTCCATTTTAGCAACCATGCATAGCAGATATATGCTAAGGGAAGCATGGTGGCTCAGTGGTTAGTACTGCTGCCTTGCAGTGCTGGGGGCTTGGGTTCAAATCCCCCTAAGGACAACAATAAATAAAGCATTACTATTATTATTATAATAACGTCAGCAGAGAGAACTGTGGCCGTGATGTCATCAGAGAGCATTCAAAAAAGAAAATAATTTCCTCTGTAGTATTCAGCAGCTAATAAGTACAGGAAGAATTAAGATTTTTTTAATAGAAGTAATTTACAAATATGTCTAACTTTCTGCCACCAGTTGATTTAAAAGAAAAAAAGGTTTTCTCCGAAGTACCACTTTAAAGGGGTATTCCGCCCCCAGACATCTTATCCCCTATCCGCTGGGGATGCCCAAGATCTCCCTGCTGCACCCGGAATTAATTTAGAGCCTCAGGTGGAGTGTCTGAGGCTCGTGACGCCATTGCCACACCCCCTCCATGCAAGTCTATTGAAGGTATGCTCCGTGCATCGGATGTCTGGGGTGCCGCAGCCAAGATTGCAAGGCTCCCCAGCGGCGGGACCCCCGTGATCAGACATCTTATCCCCTATCCTTTGGATAGAGGATAAGATGTCTAAGGGCAGAGTACCCCTTTGATGCCCTAGAACCCTCCACAGAGATGTCCCACTCTACAAGTAATGTTACAAAACAAGAAGCAGGCGGGGGATACAGGGGAACATCACTCTTAGAGTATGTTTAAATGGCAGGATTAGCTGCAGAATTTCTAAGGAATTTCTGTGTTCTCAGAACACAGAATTTTTATATTGCTGCAGAATGCGGAAAGCAGAATTTCCATGGCGGAATCCGTCTGTCTGAATGGGAAAGAGGAATCCGATTGAAAGTAATGGGCAGTGAATTCTGGTGGAATTTCTGAGGGAATTCTTCCGCAGAATTTCGCACAGAAAGGGAAAGAGGAATCCCATTGAAAGTAATGGGCAGTGAATTCTGGCGGAATTTCTGAGGGACTTCTTCTGCAGAATTCCGCACAGAAATTTCACAATGTTAACATACTCTTACATGGAATATGAAGATGCTACAATAAATGATAGGGAATAATATATGATGTGAAAACAACACACAGCCTATATTTATTTTTGATACATGAAAATAAACAAATAAAGAAGAAAGGGTGCAATTTGACTGATGTTGCCTTCTATGGGGGACCCTGCTGCTGCCCACTGGGGGTGGGGAAGGGGGGGCACTGCTTCATCCTTTAGGGAAAACTCTGCTGCTGCTACTATGGGGGAGCTGCTACTTCAATGGGGGGTACTGCTGCCACTATGTGGGAAACTCTGCCTACTATAAGGGCACTCTGCCTACTATGGGGGAAATGCTGCTGTCTATTATGAGGTACCTATAACATCAACCCCATAACTCCCCTGCACCTCTCATCACCCCCCAAAAACCCCCTTCACCTCTTATAACCCCATACCCCTGGTATTTCCATTCCACATGTACAGGGGGGTAAGGGGCATGGCTGAGGGAGTAGTTAGTGGTGTAGCTGAGAGAGTGGTATGGGGTGTGGCTTATCACTTAGGGGTGTGGCTTATCACTTTTTTCTCTCAGCTAAAGTTGGGAGATATACTCTCTTTCTGGGAAAAGGGCACAACTGACTACAGTCACTCTATGTACCTCCCAATATCTCATTGAAAGTATTCATAGTTCAATGAGTCAAAACACACTGCACACTTTTAGTAAATATATAGAGAAGGTTTTTCATGCATTGGAGTACCAGTCTTCTTATAATATGTCATTTTGGGATACAAGGCCTGAGGGTTCACAGCTCTTGTAGATTCTTGAGAAGTATCTGTCAGGATTTTTGTTATGTGTTAGTGATTCTATCACTCTATGTATAGTGTTGGTGCACATATAGCAAATAATGTGGAATAATAAGGATAAACAGCAATTGCAGGAACCCCAAATATTGGTCTTTATTAAAAGTTGTCTTTTTCACAAAATGTGTTAATATTAAACCTCACAATGATTCTCTGGTTTCTGTGTGATAACGATACTCATTGATAAACAAAGGCACACAAGATACAGGTTTATAATCTTTTATATCATGGTAAGGATTGATTTAATTGTTGGCAACATTGGCAAATTGCTACACAAGAATATCATTCTTCAACCAGATTTGGCAATGCTATGGGCAAAAATAGCCTTCAAATCCTTGCCTATGACTTATCAAAACAATGCTTATTCTACAAAGTTTTGATAAGGGATTCTATATTTAGAGTTCTATTTAACTCTTTTAGTACATTAGACCTAAATGTATGTCCTGGTGCCCTGGTACTTAACACTCCAGGACGTACATTTATGTCCTGTACATGAAACAAGGACTGGAGCTGTGGTCTCTTCAGATCCACCATCAGCAACCATTGCCACCATCAGCAACCACAGACTGACCAGTAATGGCGGCCATCAGCAATCATGCTGATGCTTGCCATTTACCCTTTAGATGCCATGATTACTACTGATGACGGCATCTAAAGTATTATCTGGACTTAGTGAGACTCAGCAGACCACCTGGGGCATAATCATGGGGGTTCGATGAGCCGGAGATCTACATACCTGCCTTCTTCCACTCTGCTGTGATCTTCTTCTGGCAGACCAAAGAAGTAGATTGCAGATGGTACTGATCAGTGCTATGCCTGTGTATAGCAATGAACAGTATTAGCAATCGAGTGATTGCTTTAAATAGTAATATGGTTTGGAAAAAAAAATTATTATTTCAAAATGTGAATAAGCCTCTCCCCAATAAAAGTTAAAATTGCCCTTTTCTCATTTTACAAAAAAAAAAAAAAGGTTTTATTAAACTATAAGCAACTATTGCCATGTGTGTACCTTTCAGAACCAATAAAATATGTTAATAGTCCCTCACGGTGAATCACGTAAACATAAATAAAGCAAAAACAAAGTCCAAAATCACAGATTTTTGGTCACATTATAAAAAGTGATCACATAGTCACATATACGCAAGAGTGGAACCAATAAAAACTACAGAAATCCCTGAATACAGAAAAGTAAGAAAATTATAAGGGTCATAAGAGTACAATTTAAAATTTACTATTTCTTTTGTGACCAGACAAAACCGGTTATGGGCCAGAAATGAGCCGAATGGAGTCACTGTTTGACTTAGGTTGGCTGATTAAAGTCAATGGAGTTTGGCACCCGTTCGGCTGGGGTACGGGAACGCATGGTTTTTCCCCTCCCCCAGCCACATCCAGCAGCCGTGTGCTCCAACGGCAGTGTGAATGCTGCCTTATGCTGGTGTCCTCAGTGTTTTGAATGTCCACACAGAGATTTTCCTTGCGGACATTTCAGCATGTGAACATAGAATATCCACAAGGAAAATCTCTTTGTGGACATTCAAAAAACTGAGGACACCAGCATAAGACAGTATTCACACTGCCATTGGAGCGTACGGCTGCCGGATCCGGCTGGGAGGAAAAAAAACGAAAATGCCAAAATAAAGCTGGCTGTGTCTTCACGGCCAAAATGAGCTTTGTTCTTGATGGGTTCAAATGTATGGCTGATTGACAGCATTCATCAAACTGCTGAAGAAAAGTATATAGCATTAATGTGGATTTAATATATTCTTGAGCTGAAGTCACTCCAAGTTCTATCGACAATGAGTACAGTTATTCTGTAATATATTCCTATTACAGTATATTTGTCATTATTTTCTCCTGATAGTTGATACACTACTTACCTTTTCTTTTGTAGCTTCATGAATCCACAATGTGCAAGCTATCAAATCATCTGACCTAATATAGCCTTTGTTTCATTTCTAAATCATATGAATATTTTAAGGCCACAAAATGTTATAGCCAGCAGGACCCAAGAAAAGTAATTTGTTTTATAAAGGGTGTGATAACAGTAATCAACACCTTCTCCGATTGCCTCACTTGTTTTCACAATTGCACAACCATACGCAGCACAGCATTATCTCCCTAGCTCATGTATGTTTCACATTGCCTTGGAAAAAAAGAGCCTCTATTGACTAGACTGATATATATATATATATATATATATATATATATATATATATATATATATATATACATACACACATGTATACATATATATATATATATATATATACCTATATATATATATACACACACACACACACACATACACACACACATATACATGTGTGTGTGTGTGTGTTCCCCGCCTCTAATATATTTCTTACAGTCAAAAACATAACCTGAAGTATCTGAAGTATGAAGTCAAAAAAATGCTAGCCTTAGTTAGATGAGTGTTAGTCATGAGCTGAACTGACTCAGACTTTGATCTCCAAAACACATCAAAGATACCAGACTATCACAGAAAAGAATAAGAGCAGTCCTTTCACTCTTGAGTCTCTCTCCCTGTACTTCCTACTAGATAAATAAATGATCTATTCATTGTACAAATCTATTCACTGTATAGTGTCTGGCTGTTATATTCAGCCGAAAACATTTTTATCTAGAGTGTATTGTTATATAAATGCGCTGCTTTCCCACCACTTGCTTTTCCCAACTACTTTTAGTAAGGGTCTGCTTATCCAGAGAGGGAGGGTAGGCAGTTGCGATGGAGTCTGGCGGATGGAGGGGCCCAGTCATGGACCAAATGGCCCCAGCCCCCAATCCTTTTAAATTATTATATTGTTTACAGTTTGGGTGGCGGTCCAGGGTCCAAACTACTCAATCCACTTGTTCCAAAGGTGCTTGCTAACTGAGGAATACAGGGCACTTGCCTCAGCAAGCACTACTTTAAATTGTATGCACATTTGTGCATATAATTGAAAGCTGTTCGTGGAGGATACAGATATCTTCATGTTGCGGCTTACACCTGAAGCGGAGTGTGACCTCTACCCTGGGACAGGTGGAGATGTCACTTGTCATTGGCACCTGTACCAGAGTGAAGGAGAGGAGGTGGATGTGATTTGTTTTCTCATTTTAACACAAGGGGGAGAGGATACCTGTCTTTTGAGGGAGGGGTCATACCTGGCTAATGGGGAAATACCTACCTAATGGGGTAACAACCTGTCTACTAAAGGGAACTGCTCATGGTATACTACTTGCCTACTGGGGAATATACCTGGCTAATGGGGGACTATCTACCTACTGGGGGAGACATACTTGGCTAATGAGAGGACTACCTGCCTAATTGGAGGTTACCTGCCCACTGGAGGAACATACCTGTTTAATGGATGGACTATCTGACTACTGGAGGACTATTTGCCTAATAGGGGGGTACCTGCCTAATGGGAGGACTACCTACCTAATGGAGGAACTTCCTAACTGTGGGGGACGTACATACTTAATTAGTAACCTGTCTTCCTAATGGAGGACATACAGTACTTACCTACTCACTTTTACTGTGCAGGTCCGTTGGGGGACTATAGATGGGGTGCAGGACTGGTTCTGCCTATAGGCTAGAGCGCTCTCTTGATGGGGGGCGCTGCTCTGCCTGGTGCAATAAAGTAAGTAGCCAGCCAGCATCTAAAGCACCTGCTTATCCAAAGCACCCACCCAGCCAGCACCACGGTTGCACCCCAGTAGTAAAGAGATTGCATGAGGAGGGGGTTTGGTATAGTGTGTCACCCCAATAGTAAGGTGATTACATGACTAGGAGGTTTGCTGCAGTGTGTCACCCCAGTAGTAAAATGGGGCATGTCAAGATTAGCTTTCGCCTAGGGGGGCAAATATCCTTGCACCAGCCCTGATGGGGTGGGATGCATGATGAAAAAGGAAGTCTAAGCTTTTTTTTTTTTTTCTATCAGATTTTGAAGAGACTAGATTTGGCTGGAAGAAGTTGTCATGATGGTCTGGGCCAAATGGAGAAGATAGAGGAAAAAGAATGACTCTGATGAAAGTAGATGTGGCCTTTAAGTCACTGGATATAACTGCACAGGAGCCATTTATATGGCCTGGAGCATTGGGTTCACAATGTTACTCAATGTATAGACTTATATATGTTTGTATTTCCACAACCAGAGCGGAAAGCAGCACTTCTAATGCAGATAATGAGGTACACCGGGTGCATCCCAGTATTTCTGTCTATTTTTTATTTTATTTTTTTCACTTGTAAGATTTGGATTCCCAAACTAACATTGCTCATCGTTTCTTGAAACAGAATGTTTAGGACACTTCTTTAATGTCTTGGTTAAAATGATTTTGATATTTTTAACCAATACCATACTCATTGTCTATTTGTCAGTAATACTCCAGCATTTGTTCCCTGGCACTACTTGTGATCGGCACACTGCTAGTCAAAGTTTAGACAGTGAATAATAGAAAACTCCTCTTGTCACAAAGTGACAACTGTAACTGATGAGCTGGAGGCTATCGCTACAAAGAGGGAAAGGTCCTTTCGAGTTAGAGAGGTGTAGTATTACAATGGAAGTATTGTTATTGAAATCAAAGTGGGGGAAGAAGATTGCTGGCTAAGCTGTCAACAGTCCTTGGTTCATTACTGAGACGCTTACAACACTCTTGGTGGTCTTAAAATGAAGTTAATATTTAAGCTGCTTGTCTATCTATTCACTGTTTGTTAAGCTTTAATAAAATCTTGTTCATGTTTAGTATTTTTCTCTGAAAAATGACGTTAAAACCTCTGCATCAAACAAACTCAATATTGTACAGTGTCTGACCATTTTACCACTATTTTTCATCAGCATCCTAGTGGTAAAAAGGGCATATAGATATCTTAGCTTTCTGCATTAGTAGCATTGACTTTCTTGCAAATAATAGTTCCCATTGTTAAAAGATTCTTTGTAATCTCTTGTCTAAAGTTGAAGAAATGCTACAAATGTAGTGTTTAATCCGTTATAATTAAGACAAATACTTACTATCAATGGTTATTATTACATATTGCATTATTAGTAATAAGAAGTATGGTCATAATCTTTATTGTGACCAGCCATTCAATCCTAATCTGATTCATTTCTTAAACTGGCCATTGGAAGAAAAAAATTAATAAATAATAAAAAAAGAAAAACTGTCATCGAGATCAAGTGATCCATGAGTAAAACACAAATTATTTCTTTTTCATTGCATGTATAATGCTAATATATTCTGCATCACGATGCTCTCATAAAATTCTCCAACAAGGGCAATGTGGGAAGAGACTGCTTTATTATATTGTGTCTGATATGTTTAAAGTACAAAATAGTATTAATATATATATATATGTATATTCTATATACCAAAGTTTCAGAATTCTACAAAAGTCTAATCTTCCAGTTACGGTGTATTTCTGTATTTCTTTCCATCCTTTTTTACTTGTTAACATACCTAAATTTACAGGATTAAAGTTGATAACCTATTAGATTGGGAAGGGTCTGACACCTTGATCAGCTGTTTGAAGAAGTCCCAGTTTACTTCTGCTTGTCCCAAAATTGCAACAATTGAAGTTATGACCATGCAAAGAACTGCAGCATTGACCTATTGAAGTGAATATGACAACACTTTAGTTATCTGCACCGCCACTACTAAAAGTAAGAAAAATGTTCTACTCATCAGAGCAATAGGGAGTGCAGAGGTAACACATTCACCCAGACTCTGATTCCTAAGAGGGTCCACAGGCCCCTCTGCCATATGAGAAAACACCAGTAGTTTACAGTAGAACACAGTAGATGCCGGGGTTTGTTAATTTTTTTTTCATTGTGGCTCAGGAATTTTACGTTTCTTGTCTTTTCTCCCTTATCGATGGAGGGGAGCTATATAGGGGTGTCAGCAGGTATAATGTATTATATAGTAGGTATTTATGTTAGTAATACATTTGGCAATAAAAAGACAGCTTTAAATGGGCACTATCATCAAACTTTTTTTTAAAATATGTTATAGTACTATTCAATTAAAACATCTTCCCAATATAGTTCATTAAAATAAAAAAAAAAGCCAGGCATCAGTCCGAATACAGTCAGCAAGTGCTTGCTCCCTGCCTGTCAATCAGACAAGCGGGAGCGAGTGTTGTGAACACCGGGGCTGTGCGCATTGGATCCATAGCCTCGCTCGCCCCCCCACCGCCCGGCATGTACAGGATGGTGGCAGCGCACACTGAATCTAAAAGCGGAGCAGTGAGGACACGCGCATGGTAAGTTACCAGCGGCACATCATCTTCAGTGCTCCGGCCTCCGATACTCCGGTCCCGGGACCTACTGCTATATGACCCCGAACCGGAGGAGCGGTAGTTGGAGCAGTACACAGACATACAGCCTCCAGTCATACTCAGTATATGGCTGAAGTCTGTATGTCTGTGGGGGAACTATACTGCCAACCTAATGTGGGGGGAACTATACTGCCAACCTAATGTGGGGGAACTATACTGCCAACCTAATGTGGAGGAACTACACTGCCAACCTAATGTGGGGGGAACTATACTGCGTACCTAATGTGGGGGGAACTATGCTGACAACCTAATGTGGTGGAACTATGCTGACAACCTAATGTGGGGGAACTATGCTGACAAACTAGTGTGGGGGAACTATGCTGACAACCTAATATGGGGAAACTATGCTGACAACCTAATGTGGGGGAACTATACTGCCAAGCTAGTGTGGTGTAAACTATACTGCCAACCTAATATGGGTAGGTCCTAGAGGGGCAGTCTTATACGGCGAGTATATCCCGAACTCTATTTTTTAACTCTAAAAGTTGGGGGTCAACTTATACGCCCAGTCGTCTTATATGCCGGAAAATACAGTAATTGCATTTTGGAAGGAGGGGAGAGGGAGGAGGTAAGGGCGGAAGTCGTCCCTCAGCAGGCATCAGTGACGTTGCGCCTGCTAGGGAAGTCGGCCTGCTGCTTGGGGCTTAGTGGGCAGCATTAAAGCTCAAAAAAGTCACTTTTTAAGGTAGGATTTTTTTTAAAAGGCATGGTGGGGGTTAGGGATAGATAGGTAATAGGTAGGGACAGAAAAAAAAATTAGATGGTGAGAGCTATTGTTTAACCCTTTCTTAAACGACATATGACAAGAATAAGCAACTTTTTAACAACTCAATAATAAAAAGTATTTTTTAGGCTCCTGTAACATATAGCATTTTATTTAGGTTTTTGGGCATTTTTATCTGTACTTTTTTTGTCAAAAAAAATCTCTGTGACCAGATATTAGCTTAAAAAGTACCTGTCATCATGTATTAAAATATTACATTATCTCCCCTTTTAACACTAATGTTCCCCATGCCTTTTTTTTTACCATCTCCCCATTCCGCTCCCTGCTCACTCCCAGTGAGCTCTGCATTGAAGAAGGAGGCATTGCCTATCACAACGTCATTCGAAGCCCTGCTCGGGAATAATTCCATCCACCTTCACGCTCACGGGAAGAAGGCAGAGACAGAACAGGCATGCACAGCGCAGCTCGCACAGCGCTCACTCTCACCTGCTTGATTGACAGGCAGAGAGTGAATCGCTTTGTATAGTCTACCTCCTGTCTGCATTCTCTGGACCTTTGTCTCTTCCAGGCTGGTGCAAGAGAGAATTGTGCAGCAACTGGTGAGAGAACTGCAGACAGGACCTGTAGGAAGAGACCTAGTAACCGAACATTTAGGGTAAATTTAACCCATTTAGGTAGGATTTTTATTTTTTTTTCTTAAATAAAAGAAATACATTAACAATGTAATACTAATATGCTAATCTACAACTTATCAATTTTCTTACAAATGACTGGGACCATTTAAAGACAATAAGGCAGTGTTTTTCAAACAGTGTGCCTACCGCTGTTGCAAAACTGCAATTCCCAGCATGTCTGGAAATCCCTAAGCTGTCCATAGCCTTTTGGTTTAAGTTAGCCAATGTTGCCAAATTAAATGGAATTGTAGGGTGTGAGTTGTAGTTTTTTTCAACAGCTGGAGGCACACTCTTTTGAAAACTCTGCAAAAAGCATGTATAAACACACTACAAACAAAGCTTTGTTTTCTGACATTTTCCTTCACTTTGTTTTGTTTTCACAGTTTTGGTCAATAGCACCTTCATTCAAATGTAGCATTCCTTAAATCAACTGGTGTCACAAAGTTAAACAGATTTTTTAATTACTTCTATTTAAATATCTTAGTCCTTCCAGTACTTATCAGCTGCTGTATGCTCTAGAGGAAGTTGTATTTCTTTCTGGAGTTATTTTCTGTCTCACCACAGTGCTCTTTCTGACACCTCTGTCTGTATCAGGAACTGACCAGAGCAGGATAGGTTGCTGTAGGGATTTTTTCTTGCTCTGGACAATTGCTGACATGGTCAGAGGTATCAGCAGAGAACACTGTGGTCAGACAGAAAAGAACTCCAGAAAGAAATACAACTTCCTGTGAAGCATAAAACAGGTGATAAGTTCTGGAAGGATAAATATTTTAAAATAGAAGTAATTTACAAATCTGTTTTACTTTCTGACACCAGTTGATTTAAAAAAAAATATTTTCCATCGGAGTACCCCTTTAAAGGAAAACTCCAGCCACAATTAAATGATTTCCTCTCTACAGAATAAGGGATAAGTAGCTGATCACCAAGGGTTCAACTGCTGGGATCCTCACAACCTCTGGAACATGACCCCAGCTTTCTCAGGGAGGAGAGTGTGTCATCTACCGGTAGACAGAATGTGCTTCATTCATTTCTATGTTAGTAACAATGATGCCCAAATGCTGTACTAGGGTCTCTTCGGCGCTCCCATACAAATGAATAAAGCATGCGTGTGTCCCGATTCGGCAGGCTGGAGGTGGATCCTCTGTGCCAGAGAGGGATTGGCGTGGACCCGTGTCGGTGGACTGGTTCTAAGTTGCTACTGGTATTCACCAGAGCCCGCCGCAAAGCGGGATGGTCTTGCAGCGGCAGTAGCAACCAGGTCGTTTCCACTGGCAACGGCTCAACCTCTGACTGCTGAGATAAGCGCGGTACAAGGGAGTAGACAAGAGCAAGGTCAGACGTAGCAGAGGTTCGTAGTCAATGGTGATAGCAGAAGGTCAGGAACACAGTAGTGGTAAACACAGAGTAGCTTTCCTTAGGCACAAGGCAACAAGATCCGGCAAGGAAGTGCAGGGGAAGTGAGGTCATATAGCCAGGGAGCAGGTGGAAACTAATTAGGGTGATTGGGCCAGGCACCATCATTGGTGCACTGGCCCTTTAAATCTCAGAGAGCTGGCGCGCGCGTGCCCTAGAGAGCGGAGCCGCGCGCGCCAGAGTATGACAGCCGGGGACCGGGACAGGTGAGTGACTTGGGATGCGATTCGCGAGCGGGCGCGTCCCGCTATGCTAATCGCATCCCCGCCGGCAATGTCAGTGCAGCGCTCACGGTCAGCGGGTCTGACCGGGGCGCTGCAGGGAGAGAAACGCTGCGAGCACTTCGGGGAGGAGCAGGGACCCGGAGCGCTCGGCGTAACAGTACCCCCCCCCCTTAGGTCTCCCCCTCTTTTTGTCGGGATGTCGCTCCACATAGGACGAAGACATTGGGAGAGATTGTAGAGTCTCCTTCTGGGGGACAGTGAAGTCCTGGGTATGCTTATGCACGGCAGACAGTTCAGAAGGAGTGGGAATGGGGAGGGGGGGCAGAGGGTGAGGCTTGGCACGGGGCAGAGTGTCACCAGGACGGGGGCTATGAGGAGGCACGGCACAGTCCTGATAGGCCTTGGGGAGACCAGGCACAGGAGGAGACACTGAGGCTCGACAGACGGGGCTGGGAGCAGAAGTGAGGCATTTCTTGAGGCAAGCAGGACCCCAATTCTTGATCTCCCCGGTGGTCCAGTCAAGGGTGGGAGAATGATGCTGGAGCCATGGCAGACCGAGGAGGACTTCAGAGGTGCAGTTGGGCAAAACCAAAAATTAAATTTTCTCGAGATGCGGTCCAATGTTCATAAGCAGGGGCTCTGTGCGGTAACGCACAGTGCAGTGCAACTTGACTCCGTTGACCGAAGAAATGTAGAGCGGCTTGATGAGACGGGTCACCGGGATGCAGTACCTATCAAGCAAAGAGGCCAGAATAAAATTTCCAGAAGAACCAGAGTCCAAGACGGCCACGGCAGAGAAGGAGGAGTTGGCAGAAGGAGAAATCCATACGGGCACAGTGAGACATGGAGAAGCAGACTCCGTACCCAGAGACGCTAGACCCACGTGAGCTGGTTGCGTGCGTGCATTTTCCAGACGTGGAGGACGAATAGGGCAATCCACCAAGAAATGTTCGGTACTAGCGCAGTACAGACATAGATTTTTATCCCTACGGCGAGACCTCTCTTCAAGAGTCAGGCGAGACCGATCCACTTGCATAGGCTCCTCGGCGGGAGGCACAGGGGTAGATTGCAAGGGATACCGTGAGAGAGGTGCCCAGGGATTAAGGTCTTTTTCCTGGCGGAGTTCCTGGTGTCTTTCAGAAAAACGCATGTCAATGCGGGTGGCCAAATGGATAAGTTCATGCAGGTTGGCAGGAATCTCTCGTGCGACCAGCACATCTTTGATGTTACTGGATAGGCCTTTTTTAAAGGTCGCGCAGAGAGCCTCGTTCCAAGATAATTCGGAAGCGAGAGTACAAAATCGGATGGCGTACTCGCCTACTGAAGAATTACCCTGGACCAGGTTCAGCAGGGCAGTCTCGGCAGAAGAAGCTCGGGCTGATTCCTCGAAGACACTACGAACCTCAGAGAAGAAGGAGTGTACAGTGGCGGTGACAGGATCATCGCAGTCCCAGAGCAGTGTGGCTAAGACAAATCCTTCCCAGACAGGAGACTAACCACGAAAGCCACCTTCGACCGTTCTGTAGGAAATTGGTCCGACAACATCTTCAAATGTAGGGAACATTGTGACAGGAAACTACGGCAGAGTCTAGAGTCCCCATCAAATTTGTCCGGCAGGGACAAGCGGAGGTTAGGAGCGGCCACTCGCTGAGAAGGAGGTGCAGGAGATGGTGCAGGAGATGGTGGCTGCTGTTGCAGCTGCTTTAGCTGCGACTGAAGTTGCTGTACCATGGTGGACACTTGCGACAGCTGGTGACTTAGATGGGCGATCTGTCGGGATTGCTGGGCGACCACCGTGGTGAGGTCAGCGACAACTGGCAGGGGGACCTCAGCGGGATCCATGGCCGGATCTACTGTCCCGATTCGGCAGGCTGGAGGTGGATCCTCTGTGCCAGAGAGGGATTGGCGGGGACCGTGTCGGTGGACCGGTTCTAAGTTGCTACTGGTATTCACCAGAGCCCGCCGCAAAGCGGCGGTAGCAACCAGGTCGTATCCACTGGCAATGGCTCAACCTCTCTGACTGCTGAGATAAGCGCGGTACAAGGGAGTAGACAAGAGCAAGGTCAGACGTAGCAGAAGGTCGGGGCAGGCGGCAAGGTTCGTAGTCAATGGTGATAGCAGAAGGTCGGGAACACAGTAGTGGTAAACACAGAGTAGCTTTCTCTAGGCACAAGGCAACAAGATCCGGCAAGGAAGTGCAGGGGAAGTGAGGTCATATAGCCAGGGAGCAGGTGGAAACTAATTAGGGTGATTGGGCCAGGCACCATCATTGGTGCACTGGCCCTTTAAATCTCAGAGAGCTGGCGCGCGCGCGCCCTAGAGAGCGGAGCCGCGCGCGCCAGAGCATGACAGCCGGGGACCGGGACAGGTAAGTGACTTGGGATGCGATTCGCGAGCGGGCGCGTCCCGCTATGCGAATCGCATCCCCGCCGGCAATGTCAGTGCAGCGCTCCCGGTCAGCGGGTCTGACCGGGGCGCTGCAGGGAGAGAAACGCCGCGAGCGCTTCGGGGAGGAGCAGGGACCCGGAGCGCTCGGCGTAACAGCGTTCATGCAAGTGCTGAGATTGCAGGGGTTCCCAGGGATCACCCCCCCACCCCCATCAGCTACTTATCCCCTATCCTGTGGATAGTAGATAAGTTCATCGTGGCTGGATTTCTCCTTTAACATATGGCATTTTGTTCTGTCGGCTTATGAGGTGTTTCTTACATAAATCACTGGGATTTACTTTCCTGCCTAAAAAAAAGCATGTTCGCTGGCATTGTTGCTTCTTTTTTATGATTCACTCATGAATTACTATGGATTACATGATGTGTAATGGGAAAAATGCTCATTAAAAAAGGCACTAAAACAAAACAAACAGAAAAAAAGGATGCTAAAGAAATGATTTAAAACATTCCATCATTTTAGATATGTTTTCAAACCCCCTTTAAAAGCATGTGTTTACGGGGTCAAGACAATCTTATCACATTTGGAATAAAAGCATTTCAACAGAATATATTGCAGAAAATAAGGTTCAGGTAGGTGTGTACATTTCTTCTCTGTTAATAGAATCCCCCCTGCAGAGTGGTGTTTTTGTCTAAAGAATCAAATAGCTGTTGAAGACACACTTTACACCGTGTTACGCTTGAGAAAAGGTGGAACTAATTGCTCTAAAACAAACAATTCAATAATGTAATTGTTACATCACAAAAACCACAGAGCTGCTGCCATATTGATTTTATTGTCAATTTTTCAGTTCTGGTATGCACTTTTAAAATATTTTAAAATAGTAAAATAACAAGTCTTGACTCTAAAGTGAATATTAAAACAGAACAATCTCTAACCTCTTTACTGCCTTAGCTGAAAATATTAGAGGTGAATTTTGTGTTCAGACACATGTTAAAGGCAAATAACAAAATCCAGACATTCTACACAATCCCTGCACATTCTTCAATATACTTTTGCTTGTAAAATACTGTACATGTCTAGAATGACTGAGGTATCAAGGATACATCATGGTGAATTCAGTAAAGGATACCTCAAGAGGATGTCTGGAAGAAGAAAAATTTAGCCTAACAGCAGGAAATGTGATAAAAACAACTATTAGTCATCTTTTTAATTCCCCCGCTGCTCAATCACTGATGCCCCTATTGTTCCAAAAGTCTTTGTTGCCTTACCCAAAGCAATGACATCATAAATATCCACTTGGCCATATCATCCAATCAATGCACTTCGTGTTACGCCTTCAGGTTCCACATGAGAACAAGTGGTTGAGGTGTCAACCCGGAGGGAGGCCATTTTGGATTTGGTATTCACAAATGGGGATTTGGTATATGATGTTATTGTAGGCAAAAGGATCTAGTGATCACCAGTCAGTGTGGTTTAATATGAGAACAGTGAAGGAGTCACATCACACCAAAACTAAGGTTTTAGATTTTAGAAAAACAGACTTTTCCAAAATGACATTAGTCACAAATGAGTCCCTATCAGACTGGAACAGATTACATGGAGTCCAGGAGAAATGGGACTACTTAAAATATGCATTATTGAAGGCAACAGAAAATTGCATTAGACTTGTAGACTTGTCAGTAAAAGCAGGAAAAGGAAGAGACCACTGTGGTACTCAGCAGAAGTGGCCAAAATCATAAAAAAATAAAAAAATAAATAAAAAAAAAAAGTCATTTAGTAATTATAAAACAACCCAGAGCAATGAAGATAGGGAAATCTACAAGACTAGACAGAAAGAGGCCAAGCAAGTTATAAGAACGTAGGACGAAGAAAAACTAGCTCAGTCTGTGAAAAAAGGATAAGACATTCTTCAGATATATAAATGAAAAAAGGAAATTAAAACAAGGAATAACTAAGTTAAAAACAAAGGAAGGCATGTAGAAGAGAATAAGGGACTAGCCGACTGCCTTAATGAATACTTTTGTTCAGTTTTTACAGAAGAAAAAGAAGGAAAAGGACCTCCATTAGAGAGAAAAACTAAGGAATCGTTTGATGCATGTGTCTTTACAGAGGAAGAGGTTCTACATTTGCTGTCTAAAGTGAAGACAAATAAGTCACAGGGGCCTGATGGGATACACCCAAAATTATTAAAAGAGCTTAGAGATGAGCTAGCAAAACAATTAACAGATTTATTTAACCAATTACTGGTAACAGTGTTGTCCCGGAAGATTGGAAATTAGCAAATTTTGAGCCCATTCACAAGAAAGGTAGTAGGGAGAAATCAAGCAACTATAGGCCAGTAAGTCTGACATCAATAGTGAGGAAATGAATGGAAACCCTACTCAAGGATAGGATTGTAGAACATCTAAATTCCCCTGGATTGCAAGATGAAAAACAACATGGGTTTACTTCAGGAAGATCATGTCAAACAAATCGTTTTTTTTTTTTTGAATGGGTGACTAAAATAATAGATGGCGGAGGGGCAGTAGACATTGCATATCTAGATTTTAGTAAGGCTTTTGACACTGTCCCACATAGAAGAGTTATCAATAAACTACAGTCATTCAGCTTGGACTCCAAAATTGTTGAATGGATTAGGCAGTGGCTGAGTAACAGACAACAGAGGTTTGTAGTCAATGGAATATATTCAGAGCAAGGTCTTGTTAGCAGTGGGGTACCTCAGGGATCTGTAATGGGACCAATTTTGTTTAATATCTTCATTAGTGATATTGCAAAAGGTCTCGATGGTAAGGACTGTTTTTTTTCTGATGACACAAAGATATGTAACCGGGTTCATGTTCCTGGAGGGATACGCCAAATGGAAAAGGATTTAGGCAAACTAGAAGAATGGTCAGAACTCTGGCAACTGAAATTTAATGTGGATAAGTGCAAGATAATGCACCTGGGGCGTAAAAACTCTCGGGCAGAATATAGAATATTTGATACAGATCTGACCTCAGTATCTGAGGAAAGGGATTTAGGAGTAATTATTTCAGAAGCATTAAAGGTAGGAAGACAATGTAATAGAGCAGCAGGAAATGCCAGCAGAATGCTTGGATGTATAGGGAGAGGTATAAGCAGTAGAAAGAGAGAAGTACTCATGCCGCTGTACAGAACACTGGTGAGACCTCACTTGGAATATTGTGCACAGTACTGGAGACCGTATCACCGGAAGGATATAGATACTTTAGAGAGAGTTCAGAAAAAGAGCTACTAAACTAGTACATGGATTGCAGGATAAAACTAACCAGGAAAGGTTAAAGGACCTTAACATGTATAGCTTGGAAGAAAGAAGAGACAGAGGGGATATGATAGAGACTTTTAAATACATAAAGGGAATCAACACGGTAAAGGAGGAGAGTATATTTAAAAAAAGAAAAACTACCACAAGAGGACATCGTTTTAAATTAGGGACGAAGGTTTAAAATATCAAGAAGTATTACTTTACTGAGAGAGTAGTGGATGCCTGGAATAGCCTTCCTGAAGATGTGGTGGCTGCAAATACAGTGAAGGAGTTTAACCCCTTAAGGACTCAGCCCATTTTGGCCTTAAGGACTCAGACAATTAAATTTTTACGTTTTCATTTTTTCCTCCTCGCCTTCTAAAAATCATAACTCTTTTATATTTCCATCCACAGACTAGTATGAGGGCTTGTTTTTTGCGCGACCAGTTGTCCTTTGTAATGACATCACTCATTATATCATAAAATATATGGCGCAACCAAAAAACACTATTTTTGTGGGGAAATTAAAACGAAAAACGCAATTTTGCTAATTTTGGAAGGTTTTGTTTTCACGCTGTACAATTTCTGGTAAAAATGACATGTGTTCTTTATTCTGAGGGTCAATACGATTAAAATGATACCCATTATTATATACTTTTATATTATTGTTGCGCTTAAAAAAAATCACAAACTTTTTAACCAAATTAGTACGTTTATAATCCCTTTATTTTGATGACCTATAACTTTTTTATTTTTCCGTATAAGCGGCGGTATGGGGGCTCATTTTTTGCGCCATGATCTGTACTTTTTTTTGATACCACATTTGCATATAAAAAACTTTTAATACATTTTTTATAATTTTTTTTTTAATAAAATGTATTAAAAAAGTAGGAATTTTGGACTTTTTAAATTTTTTTTCGTTCACGCCGTTCACCGTACGGGATCATTAACATTTTATTTTAATAGTTCGGACATTTACGCACGCGGCGATACCAAATATGTCTATAAAAAATGTTTTTTACGCTTTTTGGGGGTAAAATAGGAAAAAACGGACGTTTTACTTTTTTATTGGGGGAGGGGATTTTTCACTTTTTTTTTACTTTTACTTTTACATTTTTTTACATTTTTTTTTACACTTGAATAGTCCCCATAGGGGACTATTCATAGCAATACCATGATTGCTAATACTGATCTGTTCTATGTATAGGACATAGAACAGATCAGTATTATCGGTCATCTCCTGCTCTGGTCTGCTCGATCACAGACCAGAGCAGGAGACGCCGGGAGCCGCACGGAGGAAGGTGAGGGGACCTCCGTGCGGCGTTATGAATGATCGGATCCCCGCAGCAGCGCTGCGGGCGATCCGATCGTTCATTTTAATCGCGAACTGCCGCAGATGCCGGGATCTGTATTGATCCCGGCACCTGAGGGGTTAATGGCGGACGCCCGCGAGATCGCGGGCGTCGGCCATTGCCGGCGGGTCCCTGGCTGCGATCAGCAGCCGGGATCAGCCGCGCATGACACGGGCATCGCTCCGATGCCCGCGGTTATGCTTAGGACGTAAATGTACGTCCTGGTGCGTTAAGTACCACCTCATCAGGACGTACATTTACGTCCTGCGTCCTTAAGGGGTTAAGCATGCATGGGATAAGCATAAGGCTATCCTTCATATAAGACAGGGCTAGGGACTATTGATAGGATTCAGATTATTGGGCAGACTAGATGTCCCAAATGGTTCTTATCTGCCAACACATTCTATGTTTCTATGACCCTGAAGCCAGTGATTGGATGTTCATGGATGTAAGTGACATCATAGCTCCAGTGGAACATTGTGTGTCAGTAAGATAGGGCATAAATTTTGTATTATTTATTTTTATATACTACAACATTTCCTGTTCTTAATGCTATTGTTATAAAACCATTTGAAACCAATGACAGACAAGGCTAGCATGAATCTATCTCCATGAATCTGACTTTACACATGTTCAACCCTTAATCCCGATGGCATCTGCCATCAAAGGTTTATAGCCTCCTTCCCTATTCCTGCCTCAGTCATAACAGATTGATTCTACTGAATTAGGCAACATGGACCAACTTAAATCTAACGACTACGGACAGCTTAGGACTCCCCGGGGATGTTGGGAGTTGTAGTTTTGCAACATCAGGAGGCACACTGGTTTGAAAACACTGGCTTAGGGCCTCCATGTCTCTACCTTGAAAGTACTGTACCTGTTGCTATAATGTATATCTGTTGACATGTAGAGAAATGGAAGACAGCAGCAGTCTCAGTTACTATGCAAGTGGCCGTCCAGATAACCAGTCCAGAATATCAACATCCAAATAGCGCAGGTCACAGCATGAAGGCAGCAGACTCCAATATATGTAGAAAGGCTGTGGTCTTTTATTGGTTACCAGAAGTGCAACGTTTCGGCTATAACTTAGCCTTTGTCAAGCTTCACAAAGGCTAAGTTATAGCCGAAACGTTGCCCTGCTGGTAACCAATAAAAGACCACATCCTTTTTAAATACATTGGAGTTTTACTGCCTTCATGCTGTGACCTCCACTATTTGGTTGGGTATATCTGTTGACATTATTATGCATTGGCATGCTACACCAACCTAGTTGAGTCAAAGATCAAAAATATCCAGCATTCCAAAATATTAAGCTTGTATGTAAGCTATTTTACCTGACCTCCCTGAGCACATACACACTTCACCTTGGTCAAATGCACATTCACTTCCAATTGGGAGACTGAAAGTAAACCTTCCCTGCCGGTGGTTATCTTCCAAAAAACAAAGTGGTCAGGCAGTTAAAATACAATAGTCTGATACTCCTACCTTGACATCTGTTAGGGGGTTGACCCATCTTGTAACTGCTGGATTTTCTGGTTCCTGCGACCTGTTTGCAGTGGCCGGAGGTGGTCGGGAAAGCCGAAAGGCACTAAAGCGATGAAGTTATGAAGTTTGCGCAACTCCAATTGACTTTCACGGGAGTTGCATAAGTGGCATAGCCCCACGAGCTACTTGGTTTATCTAACTCCGGGAGGTACATAAACAGCATGGCTTGCGGGGCTACCCCATTTGCGTAACGGCAATGATAGTGATGCAAAATGCATAACTTTCCTGCTTCATCTACTTTTGTCTTTTCTGACCACAACTGGCCACTGAAAATAGGACGGAGAAGCCAAAACACCCAGAAGTTACAAGATGTGATAACCCCTTTACATATTTACCCAAATGTTTCAGTCCAAGCTTTAGCCTTAAACAAGCTCCATGAGTTTTACCTGAAATATCACACATATAGATGTCACGATGCCGGCTGGCAGGTAGTGGACCCTCTGTGCCAGAGAGGGATTGGCGTGGACCGTGCTAGTGGACCGGTTCTAAGCCACTACTGGTTTTCACCAGAGCCCGCCGCAAAGCGGGATGGTCTTGCTGCGGCGGTAGTGACCAGGTCGTATCCACTAGCAACGGCTCACCTCTCTGGCTGCTGAAGATAGGCGCGGTACAAGGGAGTAGGCAGAAGCAAGGTCGGACGTAGCAGAAGGTCGGGGCAGGCAGCAAGGGTCGTAGTCAGGGGCAACGGCAGAAGGTCTGGAAACACTGGCAAGGGACACACAAGGAACGCTTTCACTGGCACTAAGGCAACAAGATCCGGCAAGGGAGTGCAAGGGAAGTGAGGTAATATAGGGAGTGCACAGGTGATAACTCTAATTGGAACCACTGCGCCAATCAGCGGCGCAGTGGCCCTTTAAATCGCAGAGACCCGGCGCGCGCGCGCCCTAGGGAGCGGGGCCGCGCGCGCCGGGACAGAACAGACGGGGAGCGAGTCAGGTAGGAGAGCCGGGGTGCGCATCGCGAGCGGGCGCTACCCGCATCGCGAATCGCATCCCGGCTAGCAGCAGGATCGCAGCGCCCCGGGTCAGAGGACGTGACCGGGGCGCTGCAGCGGAGGAGGTGAAGCGAGCGCTCCGGGGAGGAGCGGGAACCCGGAGCGCTCGGCGTAACAGTACCCCCCCCCTTGGGTCTCCCCCTCTTCTTGGAGCCTGAGAACCTGAGGAGCAGACTTTTGTCAAGGATGTTGTCCTCAGGTTCCCAGGATCTCTCTTCAGGACCACAACCCTCCCAGTCTACTAAAAAAAAATTTTTTCCTCTGACCTTTTTGGCAGCCAAAATCTCCTTGACCGAGAAGACGTCCGAGGAGCCGGAAACAGGAGTGGGAGGAACAGATTTGGGAGAAAAACGGTTGAGGATGAGTGGTTTGAGAAGAGAGACGTGAAAGGCATTAGGGATACGAAGAGAAGGAGGAAGAAGAAGTTTATAAGAGACAGGATTAATTTGACACAGAATTTTGAAAGGACCAAGATAGCGTGGTCCCAACTTGTAGCTAGGGACACGGAAGCGGACATATTTAGCGGAGAGCCATACCTTGTCTCCAGGGGAAAAAACGGGGGGAGCTCTTCTTTTCTTATCCGCGAACCTCTTCATGCGTGAAGAAGCCTGTAAGAGAGAATTTTGGGTCTCTCTCCATATAATGGAAAGGTCACGAGAAATTTCATCCACAGCGGGCAGACCAGAGGGCAAGGGGGTAGGGAGGGGGGGAAGAGGGTGACGGCCGTACACCACGAAAAATGGGGATTTGGAGGAAGATTCAGAGACCCTGAAGTTATACGAGAATTCGGCCCATGGAAGGAGATCTGCCCAGTCATCCTGGCGGGAGGAAACAAAATGTCGCAAATAATCACCCAGGATCTGGTTAATTCTTTCTACTTGTCCATTGGACTGGGGATGATATGCAGAGGAAAAATTTAATTTAATCTTGAGTTGTTTACAGAGAGCTCTCCAGAATTTAGACACGAATTGGACCCCTCTATCCGAGACAATCTGCGTAGGCAACCCGTGAAGACGAAAAATGTGTACAAAAAATTGTTTAGCCAACTGAGGCGCTGAAGGAAGACCAGGAAGAGGAATGAAATGTGCCATTTTGGAGAATCGATCAACGACCACCCAAATAACGGTGTTGCCACGGGAAGGGGGTAAATCAGTAATAAAATCCATACCAATCAGAGACCAAGGCTGTTCGGGGACAGGCAGAGGATGAAGAAAACCAGCGGGCTTCTGGCGAGGAGTCTTATCCCGGGCACAGATAGTGCAGGCTCGCACAAAGTCCCCAACATCCGTCTCCAGAGTCGGCCACCAATAGAAGCGGGAGATGAGTTGCACAGATTTCTTGATGCCCGCATGACCTGCGAGATGGGAGGAGTGACCCCATTTGAGGATTCCGAGGCGTTGGCGTGGAGAAACAAAGGTCTTTCCTGGAGGAGTCTGTCTGATGGAGGCAGGAGAAGTGGAGATCAGGCAGTCAGGTGGAATGATGTGTTGCGGAGGGAGATCAACTTCTGAGGCATCCGAGGAACGAGAGAGAGCATCGGCTCTAATGTTCTTATCGGCAGGACGAAAGTGAATCTCAAAATTAAATCGGGCAAAGAACAGAGACCACCGGGCCTGGCGAGGGTTCAGCCGTTGGGCCGACTGGAGGTAGGAGAGGTTCTTGTGGTCGGTGTAGATAATAACAGGAAATCTTGATCCCTCCAGCAGATGCCTCCATTCCTCAAGTGCTAATTTAATGGCTAGAAGCTCTCGATCCCCGATGGAGTAGTTCCTCTCCGCTGGAGAGAAGGTCCTAGAGAAAAAACCACAAGTGACAGCATGCCCGGAAGGATTTTTTTGTAGAAGAACAGCTCCAGCTCCTACTGAGGAGGCATCAACCTCCAATAGGAAGGGTTTGGAAGGGTCAGGTCTGGAGAGCACGGGAGCCGAAGAAAAGGCAGACTTGAGTTGTTTAAAGGAGTCTTCTGCTTGAGGAGGCCAGGACTTGGGATCAGCATTTTTCTTGGTTAAAGCCACGATAGGAGCCACAATGGTAGAAAAATGTGGAATAAATTGCCTGTAATAATTGGCGAACCCCAAAAAGCGTTGGATAGCACGGAGTCCGGAGGGGCGTGGCCAATTTAAGACGGCAGAGAGTTTGTCTGGATCCATCTGTAGTCCCTGGCCAGAGACCAAATATCCTAGAAAAGGAAGAGATTGGCATTCAAACAGACATTTCTCAATTTTGGCATAGAGTTGGTTGTCACGAAGTCTCTGAAGAACCATACGGACATGCCGGCGGTGTTCCTCTAAATTGGCAGAAAAAATTAGGATATCGTCCAGATATACCACAACACAGGAGTATAATAGATCACGAAAAATTTCATTGACAAAGTCTTGGAAGACGGCAGGGGCATTGCACAGTCCAAAGGGCATGACCAAATACTCAAAGTGTCCATCTCTGGTGTTAAATGCCGTTTTCCACTCATCCCCCTCTCTGATGCGGATGAGGTTATAGGCGCCTCTTAAGTCCAATTTAGTGAAGATGTGGGCACCTTGGAGGCGATCAAAGAGTTCAGAGATGAGGGGTAAGGGGTAGCGGTTCTTAACCGTGATTTTATTAAGACCGCGGTAGTCGATGCAAGGACGTAGGGAGCCATCTTTTTTGGAGACAAAGAAAAATCCGGCTCCGGCAGGAGAGGAGGATTTACGGATAAAGCCCCTTTTTAGATTCTCCTGGACGTATTCGGACATGGCAAGAGTCTCTGGGGCAGAGAGAGGATAAATTCTGCCCCGGGGTGGAGTAGTACCCGGGAGGAGGTCGATAGGGCAATCATAAGGCCTGTGAGGAGGTAGAGTCTCAGCTTGTTTTTTGCAGAAAACATCCGCGAAGTCCATATAGGCCTTGGGGAGACCGGTTACTGGAGGAACCACAGAGTTACGGCAAGGGTTACTGGGAACCGGTTTTAGACAGTTCTTGGAACAAGAGGACCCCCAACTCTTGATCTCCCCAGTGGACCAATCCAGGGTTGGGGAATGAAGTTGAAGCCAGGGAAGTCCAAGGAGAATCTCCGAGGTGCAATTGGGGAGGACCAAAAGTTCAATCCTCTCATGATGAGATCCGATGCTCATAAGAAGGGGCTCCGTGCGGAAACGTATGGTACAGTCCAATCTTTCATTATTTACACAATTGATGTAGAGGGGTCTGGCGAGACTGGTCACTGGGATGTTGAACCTGTTGACGAGAGAGGCCAAAATAAAATTTCCTGCAGAACCAGAGTCCAAGAAGGCCACTGTAGAGAAGGAGAAGGCAGAAGCAGACATCCGCACAGGCACAGTAAGACGTGGAGAAGCAGAGTAGACATCAAGGACTGTCTCACCCTTGTGCGGAGTCAGCGTACGTCTTTCCAGGCGGGGAGGACGGATAGGACAATCCCTCAGGAAGTGTTCGGTACTAGCACAGTACAGGCAGAGGTTCTCCATACGGCGTCGTGTCCTCTCTTGAGGTGTCAGGCGAGACCGGTCGACCTGCATAGCCTCCACGGCAGGAGGCACAGGAACAGATTGCAGGGGACCAGAGGAGAGAGGAGCCGAGGAGACGAAACGCCTCGTGCGAACAGAGTCCATATCTTGGCGGAGTTCCTGACGCCTTTCAGAAAAACGCATGTCAATGCGAGTGGCTAGGTGAATAAGTTCATGTAGATTAGCAGGAATTTCTCGTGCGGCCAGAACATCTTTAATGTTGCTGGATAGGCCTTTTTTGAAGGTCGCGCAGAGGGCCTCATTATTCCAGGACAATTCTGAAGCAAGTGTACGGAATTGTACGGCATACTCGCCAACGGAAGAATTACCCTGGACCAGGTTCAACAGGGCAGTCTCAGCAGAAGAGGCTCGGGCAGGTTCCTCAAAGACACTTCGGATTTCCGAGAAGAAGGAGTGTACTGAGGCAGTGACGGGGTCATTGCGGTCCCAGAGCGGTGTGGCCCATGACAGGGCTTTTCCGGACAGAAGACTGACTACGAAAGCCACCTTAGACCTTTCAGTGGGAAACAGGTCCGACATCATCTCCAGATGCAGGGAACATTGGGAAAGGAAGCCACGGCAAAACTTAGAGTCCCCATCAAACTTATCCGGCAAGGATAAGCGTATCCCAGGAGCGGCCACTCGCTGCGGAGGAGGTGCAGGAGCTGGCGGAGGAGATGACTGCTGAAGCTGTGGTAGCAACTGTTGTAGCATAACGGTCAGTTGAGACAGCTGTTGGCCTTGTTGCGCAATCTGTTGTGACTGCTGGGCGACCACCGTGGTGAGGTCAGCGACAACTGGCAGAGGAACTTCAGCGGGATCCATGGCCGGATCTACTGTCACGATGCCGGCTGGCAGGTAGTGGACCCTCTGTGCCAGAGAGGGATTGGCGTGGACCGTGCTAGTGGACCGGTTCTAAGCCACTACTGGTTTTCACCAGAGCCCGCCGCAAAGCGGGATGGTCTTGCTGCGGCGGTAGTGACCAGGTCGTATCCACTAGCAACGGCTCACCTCTCTGGCTGCTGAAGATAGGCGCGGTACAAGGGAGTAGGCAGAAGCAAGGTCGGACGTAGCAGAAGGTCGGGGCAGGCAGCAAGGGTCGTAGTCAGGGGCAACGGCAGAAGGTCTGGAAACACTGGCAAGGGACACACAAGGAACGCTTTCACTGGCACTAAGGCAACAAGATCCGGCAAGGGAGTGCAAGGGAAGTGAGGTAATATAGGGAGTGCACAGGTGATAACTCTAATTGGAACCACTGCGCCAATCAGCGGCGCAGTGGCCCTTTAAATCGCAGAGACCCGGCGCGCGCGCGCCCTAGGGAGCGGGGCCGCGCGCGCCGGGACAGAACAGACGGGGAGCGAGTCAGGTAGGAGAGCCGGGGTGCGCATCGCGAGCGGGCGCTACCCGCATCGCGAATCGCATCCCGGCTAGCAGCAGGATCGCAGCGCCCCGGGTCAGAGGACGTGACCGGGGCGCTGCAGCGGAGGAGGTGAAGCGAGCGCTCCGGGGAGGAGCGGGAACCCGGAGCGCTCGGCGTAACAATAGATGAATAAATAAACTTTTTATATATTTTTTTACTTTAATACCTTGGAGTGTTGCCTATTTTTATATCTTCCTACAGACATACTGACATATTAAAATGTATAGATAATGTTTCAAGGTAGACATTTACATTCAGTTCCTGGCCAAACGATAATAGCTAAAATGTAAGTTCAATGCACTAACGTCATAGGTACTTTATCCAGTTAGCAGAGCAGAGGTTTTCTCCAGATACATTTCGTTGGAGATATATATATATCCACTCCTGTAATTAGTCTTTAATTTCCAGTTGAATTAACCCAGGTTCAATTAATTCATAGAAGAAAGCTCTTTATATCAATAAATTTATATCCAGGTTAAACCACTTAGGATAGCTCCAAGTTCAAGGGCAACTACCTCTTGAGTGAAATGATCAAGTTGACTTTTACACAGCGGGTCAGCTGTGAAGGAGTTATCATGCTGTTTTGTTTTTTTTTTATGTTTTTTTTTTTTTCCCAACAGTCTACTATACTATCAAATCTTTCTCAGTCCTATATCTTCAAATTGCATTCCTTTTATTCTGGGAAATCATTTGCCTCCCTCACACATTTAGCTTTGATATCACTGGCTTAACTGTAGCATTGGTTTAATGGAGCAACTTACTGTGTAAGGCTAATGTTATACACAATGATATTTGCTACAAACCTGACTAATTGTGAAGTTAATTACTGTAATTATAATTAGTGTTGGGCGCGAATATTTGCATTTAAAATTTTTATTGCGAATTTGCGTATATTGCAAATATATTTGCTATATATTTGCTTTTTTCCGTATATCCGAATATGCGCATATTTGCATATTCCTTCTTTTAACTTGTGGGTCAATTAGAATGATGCAAATACACTTGTCAGAGGTTATCAACAACATCCTGAGCAACCAATAGTAAAGTTGCCCACCCCCTCACTGTTTTCTTCTTCGAATACGCAAATATGCGAATATAACAAATATGCAAAATTCGCGAATATAGGACGAATATTTGTCTATATATTCGTGAAATATTGCGAATTCGAATATGGCCAATGCCACTCATCACTAATTATAATTAGATTATTTTATTAATTCATTGCAATATTTATCGGATATAATTATTAATGCCCTTCCAGACCAGGATTATTTCACCCCCTTATCACTTGACACATTTTAGTTCCTTGTTTTAAGTACATGCATATCTGAAAGCTATAACATTTCTTCTCATTCTGTATAAAGGATATACAGAAGCATTGCTTGAGTTTTTTCTTTTTTTATTAGAAATACTAGCTGAGTACCTGGCATTGCCTGGTTTTTCCTTCCTAATCCTTGTTGTGGATGAAAATCCACAGAGGAAGCTTTTGACTTCATATATTGTTGTCATACCCCAACCCCACATCTTGTCCTCATATCCCGACCTCATATCCTGACCTCCTATCCCAACCTCCTATCCCATCCTTCTATCCCGTCCTCCTATCCCGTCCTACTATCTCAACCTCCTATCTCGACCTCCTATTCCGACTTCCTATCCCGTCCTCCTATCCCATCCTCCTATCCCGTCCTTCTATCCTGTCCTCATATCTCGTCCTCCTATCTCGACCTCCTAGACCGACCTCCTAGCCCGACCTCCTATCCCATCCTCCTATCACGATCTCCTATCCCGTCCTCCTATTCTGTCCTCCTATCCCATCCTACTATCTCAACCTCCTATCTCAACCTCCTATCTCGACCCCCTATCCCGCCCTCCTATCTCAACCTCCTATCCTGACCTCCTATCCCAACCTCCTATCCCATCCTCCTATCTCGACCACCTATCTCAACCTCCTATCCCGACCTCCTATCTCGTCCTCTTATCCCATCCTCCTATCCCGACCTCCTATCTCGACATCCTATCTCGACCTCCTATCCTGTCCTCCTTTCCCGTCCTCATATCTTGACCTCCTATCTCAACCTCCTATCCCGACCTCCAATCCCGACCTCCTATCCCGACCTCCTATCCCATCCAAATATCCCATCCTCATATCCTGTCCTCCTATCTCGACCTCCTATCTCGACCTCTTATCCCATCCTCCTATCCCGACCCGTAATATGTGTACCAGGTATTGAAATATCTAAAGCCGTACGGAACTTATGTGGGAACATACATTTCCCATTGATTTGCATGGGACTTTAACCCCTTCAGAACGCAGGGTTTTTCCGTTTTTGCATTTTTTGTTTTTTCCTCATCACCTTCTAAAAATCCTAACGCTTTCAATTTTGCACAAACACACATACACACACACATTGGGCCTCATTTACTAAGAGTTTCGGGTTTTTACTAGTGGGAAAAGTTGTTTCAGACATGCAAGATTTCGCTCTATTCAATATTGGGAAAAGTCGGGAACATTTTCTGACCAGCTTTTTCTAGGTCGATATTTCCAGCCATTTACCCACAGGATTTTCAGTGAATTCCATAGTAAATCTGTCGGGATGTGAAACCACGCCCCTTTTTGGTCGACCATGCCACTTTTGCGACAGACCACGCCCCCTTTTCGTGTTTGTCGGATTTTTCAGGCGCACACTGGCGCAGACATGTCTCAGACAATGGGGGAGATTTATCAAAGGATTTAGACTGGTTTTTCCTGTCTAAATTTGTCTCACAGAAAGTCGCAGTCTAAATATGTGCGACTTTTCTGCGACTTTTGCTGTAGAGGATTTTTAGAACATGATGCATGCAAGTCTATTTTAGATGGAAATGCATTGGGAAATGCATTGGTGCTGAATTTATCAAGTGCGACTTTTGTGCGACAAGTCGCATCTGCCCAAAATATGCTGAAATGTCAGACCATGTTGGAGCAGGTCTAAATGCAGTTTAAGCTGTAGACCCTGAAGTCTGAGCACAGAATTTATCAAGGGCTGTGAGAGCTTTGATAAATTAGGAGCACAATAGACAGGTGACTACCACATGTGCTGGTCTATAGGCATACCCAGAATAGACTAGATTAGTAAATGTCCCCCAATGTCTCAGACAAAATAACCAGACAAAAACTGGTCGGTTTCAGCTTAGTAAATGAGGCCCATTGAGTTGTCTATATATAGATTGGGGATATTTTAACACTTTTGTACATTTTTTATAGCTGATTTCCCTTGAATTGGCTTCCTGCGTAGCTGTATGTACAGTGTTTTTGGGCACTGTGTATACAACAACCTGAAAAGCAAGAGCACTAATAAACAATCTTTGCATTCTGTCACTGGAGAGCCCAAGTGTCACTGGCAGACAACTCTTTGCTCTAGCAGCAGCATGGTCTCTATGCCATTACAACCTCTGTGAAACTGCAAAATCTGCAAGAATATTTAGGAAAATTCTTGAAAAGTACATTCTTGACCTTCCAGAAATATATACAATAGACAGTAAATGGTGATCACTGGGAATAACAGGAAATTCTATCTTATATTGCATATAATGCATTCTATTTAAAGTATGTTTCAATTCAAGCTCTGGGGTACAAACTGATCAGAAGAATGAGGGGCTGGCTGCCATTCTTAATAAGCAATGTGGTATGGCTCCATCTGCTTTTATATTTATCAAGCTCTTTATTTAAAGGGTTACTATCTGGTGCCCATACTCTTTCAATCGCTGTTGGCTGAACTTTCATTTGTTCACCAGTTATTACTCACACTTCTTCACACATGAACATTCAGCTTGTTATGTTTAATTTTTTTTTACCCCTTTAGGACGAGTCCATTTTTTACCTCAATGACCAGGCTCTTTTTTTTTTTACATGTATCTCTTTAAATGGTAATAAATTTAGAACGCTTTTTCTGAGCAGAGCGGTTCTGAGATTGTTTGTAGGTGACATATTGTACTTTATATAAGTGGTGCTTTTTTGTTGACACATTCAACAATTTTTGTGAAAACTCCAAAATATAGTGAAAAACTGGAAAATTTATGGCGTTTTTATTTATTTGTTATTTTTTTATGGTGTACACTGTGCGATAAAAGTGATGTTATATTTATTCTGTGGGTCAGTATGATTATGGTGATTCCCATTTTTTCTATGTTCTTTTTCCTTTTCTGAGCAAAATTCTTTTCTGCCATTAATTTCCCAACAGCCGTATCTTTTTTATTTTTCGTCCGACATACATGCGATACATGCTACCTTTTGATCTTTTTATTCCGCTATTTGTACCAAAATTGGCGAATTTTGCGCTTTTTTTGAAGTTTTTTTTTTACGGCGTTCACCGTGTGGGATAATTTACATTATAGTACACGTCATTACGGACGTGGCAATAATTTTCCAGGTTATACTATGCTGCAATACATTTGTCCTGCAGCACAACACAGCACAGCCTGTGCGATCCAGCCTGTGGCTGGATCTCACAGGCTTCCGTAGCAGGCAGATAGGAGCTTATGATCTGACCTCCTGCTGCCATAGCAACCAACGGCGACCCGCGATCATATCACCGTTGGTGAACAGGGGGAGAGCACTCCCCCTGTCAATACCATAGATGCCGTGATCAGGATTGATCACAGCATCTACGGGGTAAATGCTGCCAGGACCAGCGCGGCTCCGGCAGCTGCGGTGGGACTTCGGCTGTGATTGACAGCCGGATCCCGACGCTGATCTCCTGCGCTACCCGCGGCAGTGTTGGAGATTGTTATGACGTATATATACGTCCCATCGCGCGAATGTGTCGGGTGCTGGGACGTATGCATGCGTCCTATAGCAGGAAGGGGTTAATCTTTGTGAGAGGGTCCTACCTACAGGGAGCAAACTACCTAAAGGGTGTCCTACCTACAGGGGGATTCGACCTATAGGGCAAACTGCCTGCACAAGGTCCTAAAGAAAGTTTTATCTTCAGGGGCAAACTGCTCATAAGGGGAAAATTAGCTACATAAGGTCCTACCTACAGGGGTGCCTTACCTACAGAGGCTTCCTACCTACAAGGACTAACTACCTATAGAGGTATTTAAGTACAGGGACAAACTATCTACAGGGGGAAAACCACCTACAGAGGGTTCTACCTGCAGGGAGTAAACTAACTACAGGGAGCTCTACCTACACAGGCAAACTATTAAGGTGAAACAAAAAATTAGAATATTGTGTAAAATTAATTTATTTGAGTAATGCAACTTAAAAGGTGAAACTAATATATATGAGACAATGTAGAACAAAGGACAGAATCCGGCAATGTTGATGTCAATCAAGGAACAAAGACAGGCATAGGCGTGTGGAAAGAAACATGCGATCCTATCAAGGTGCTCAGTCTTATGGAAAATGAGGAAAAAAACAATATGCCTTGTGAGAAGAATTGAAGACGGCACTCACTGGGAATTGGAGGTTCATGGATTCTTTATTGTGCAGACATAGGTGCAGTGTCAGGCAGGTATCTGAGCAGGAACACTGAGGATCTCAGCGTAAATACCTGCGTGACATCATCAACGGCAGGGACTACAAAAGGTGTAATACCAAAAGTGTACATTAAAAACAATTAAAAACACAAAAAAACACTCTGAGGATAGACACTGGCAATATACAAAAATCAAATGAAGATGCTTAGGTCCAATTTCTTATTCAAACCCAGCTTTCCTTGTGCACCAGTGGGTATGATCCAGCGAGCTTCTGTTTGCAGAAGGGCCTTATGTCTATCAACTGCATCTCGGTTGAACACTCTTTCGATGCCGAAAAAGCGCAAGGCCAATGGATCCCCATTGTGCACCTCCCACATATGTTCGATAACTCTAGGTGAGTCCTTTTTACTTCGTAGAGAATAAATGTGCTTGGGGAATCTGATATACATAGACTGTAGAGTGCTTCCGATATAAAATTGTCCGCACCCACAACATAATTAGTTTTGCAACAGAAAAAATCTTTACATTGAATGAATACTCCACCAACATAAATCGACTTGCTGCATATCATATGAGGGCACCACTTACAGGCACCACACTTAGGATTACCTCTTAGATTCAGCCAATTCTTTTTTTCATCAGAAGAAAATGTACTACAAGTTGATACATTGCCTAGATTATTCACTTGTCTAAAAGCTATCATAGGTTTTTGCCACACTGAATCTGCTAAAATATGGTCGTTCTGTATAAGAAACCAATGTTTATAAACAATAGATTTAATGAAATTAGTCATTGGACCATATTTGAAGGAAAAAGTAAATCTGCTTGATTGTTTATCCCTTCTTTTTTTCTTCTTTTTAAGAGCTGATTTCTATCTTGTGACAGTGCCCGTCCATATGCTTTTTTTTAACACATTGTGGGGGTAACCCCTATCTCCCAATCTCTTGAAGAGTTCTAAGGCTTGCCTTTTAAATCCTTGATCTGTGCTATTTATTCCAAACATTTGTGTATCTTAGGTAAGAAGTACCAAGACGGGTACTTCAGAAACTCTGGGATTAATTTAGAAGCCATCTCTTTTGATAAAATCCCCTTTCCTACCACACTTCTAAGGAGAGTTTGTAATCTAGATGTAATCTTGGGTGTAAGATTAATTTTTCATAATTAGCTGGATTTTCTAGTTGCCTCTTAGCTTCCTGTAAATAATACTCCTCTGTTAGCATAACGATATTACCGCCTTTATCGGCTTTTAAAAAAATAACATTTTTAAAGATCCGAGTTAGCGCTTCCCTTTCTTCTTTATTTAAATTACTAGCTTCTGTAGGATACTTCAGCGCTTTCATTTCTTCCATTACTTTGTAATGAAAGAGGTCCAGGTTACTGCCTAGAGCTATGGGAGGGGATAAATGGGATTTAATGCCACCTGAAAAAATGGGTCACCTCTAAAACATGTGGGAGCCTACCTACTTACACCTAACCCACTTCCTCCACCAATTAATCAACATACTTTAGTGTTTGGATCACTAAGAAGGGGTTATTACTGTATAAGGCATTATAGGAAGGAAAAATGTGAGGAGGTTACTGAAAAAGTCAGGAGCCTAAGATGTTTATCAAGGAGGTTCTGCAGAGATAACTTGTGGATAGGAAAAATCATCCTGGTGGTCTGGACCAAATGGAGAAGAGAAGGGAAAATGAAAGAATCTGATCAGAGAAGACGTCTCCTCTGAGTCACTGGATGTAACTGCCCTGTGATCTCTTATACAACTGTACAGTATGTACAGTTGGTAGTGATGGCGGTTATGATATGACTGTATTATTTAGGCCTTATGTAGTGATATATTTTTGTTTAGTTTTAGTTTTTTGGTATTAGGTTCCACTACATTATGCAATAGCCAAAGCAGTGTTTACATTATACTATGAACTAAGTAGAAGTGGCATTTAGGTCCCGTTTACATCTGTATTTGGGATTTCCTTCATCATAGGCGCAGAACAACCAAAAAATTGGATGCCTTATTTGCCAGGCATCAACGGCACATGACAGAACCTATTGACTTGGTCTGGTTTCTGTTATCGTGTGTAGCATTTCACTGGACAAAATAGTGCCACAAATTTTTTCTTGCATTTCTGCAGTGAAAAATGCCATCAGATTTTTTTTCACAGTGGCCTTCACCAACCTTAAAGGGGTACTTCACTGGAAAACATTTTTTTTTTTAAATCAACTGGTGCAAGAAAGTTAAACAGATTTTAAATTACTTCTATTAAAAAATATCAATCCTTCCAGTACTTATCAGCTGCTGTTATGATCCACATAAAGTTCTTTTCATTTTGAATTTCCTTTCTGCCTAACCACAGTTCTCTCTGCTGACACTTCCATTTTAGGAACTGTCCAGAGCAGGATAGGTTTGCTATGGGGGTTTGCTTCTACTCTGGACAGTTCCTAAAATGGACAGAGGTGTCAGCAGAGAGCACTGTGGTCAGGCAGAAAGGAAATACAAAAATAAAAGAACTTTCTCTGGAACATACAGCAGCTGATAAGTACTAGAAGGATTAAGATGTCTTATTAGAAGAAATTTACAAATCTGTTTAACTTTCTGGCACCATTTGATTTAACAAAAAATGTTTTCCAGTGGAGTACCTCTTTAATCCAGCCCTGAGGTCATCCAAACGTTCTTATCGGAAAAAGGAGGAGTAAGCCGCTGCCAGACAGCTTCGGCGGTGGTTTATTTCAGAAAAAAATGGTCATGAATCTTGATCTTCTACATCATCTGTTAGGGGAGAGTAAGAAGGTCCCCACACACATTATATAGTCATGTCGACAGTGATGTATTCAGCCGACTTTGACTAATGAGCATGGGAACCTTACATTCTATTGGGAGGGGGGGGGAGGGGTCTTAAGGTGAATTAATTATTAACATCCATGATATCCTATGTGGAGATGGAGTTTATTGCTTATGCAAATAATTGGCTTTACATCTCTATTTTAGGCATGTATAGGATATTTTGGGGGATTTTGTAATAATTGTAAATGGGTCACAATAAACAAACTCAATGATTCCTTCTAAGTTTTATATCAGGACTTTGTATGTTATCCCAGCTGAACAGTAGCAACATGAACTCAGAAGACAGTTACTAAAACAATCTAAATTAAAGTCTATTGCTCGCACTACAGTCTCTGAGCTCCTACTCCTCTAGTCATGGTGCCATTTTACAGTTCCTGGCACTTCCTGAAGTCTTATCTCTGGTATGAATCTCCTATGATGAATCCCCTAGTGGATATAACCCCGTGTTACAGTTAGCTTTCTGTAATAGCTTGGGGGGTTTAGGGTATGGGGAGTGTAGCTGTGTGGTAATTAAAGAGTGCTTGCTAACCCTTGCTATTCGTGACGCCAGGGTGAGGGATCCTCAATAAAGCTTTTCCTACCGCCGACCTTCCCAGGAATGATAGGGAGGTAGATGATAATAGATTTGAGGTAGATAATAATAGATTGTCCCCAACCAGAGAGTTTTCTGAAACAGCGTTAACTTTTACTGAAGGTTTTCTGCAAGCTTCATTAACATAAAAGTCTCTAAGCATAACAACACCTTTCCTTGGAGATTGACAAAGGTTGGGACTTTAGCATTTAGAGTCTCTAAGTATATTGCCGTGTTCCACTGAATTTAGGGGATTAGTTGTGGTCCAGTAGTCACACTAGCATTAGCAGGAATTTAGATTTGAACTCACGATTTTGGTTCTGCTGAGGCCGGAGGTTTTTAGGCCTAGCGTGTCTTAGAAAGTTGCGTTGCACCATCCTGTTAGTCTGGTATCCACGAGAGCAGCAACCCAAGAGAGCGATAATTGTAGGCAGCTCCCTTATATGGGCAAGGGCTGGACTAACGCTAATTGGTCCATACTGATGTCAATCACCATTACAGAGATTTGTGGGTAACACGTGACCCAAGGACCTCCTAAGGTCCTACAACATACCATAGAGGTTATGCGCATGGTCACATGAGCGAAGGTCCTGCGATGCTGAACAAGGTAAGTACTATACATTCCTATAAAATATAGATATAATTATGAAATAAATACATATACATTAGAGTTAGACTTAAAGAGAGGTGACTAGGGGCTATCCCACTTGAGGAACCCTACCTGAACATAGTTACTCTGACTTTGGGGACCTCTACACTAGGTACGGTATGCAATACGGTACCGTGACACCACATTTCCCTCCCTATACTGCACTGATCAGGTCGTTGGTTGTGCCTTCTTAAGTACAAATTGTTGTGTCTGATATAAGCCCTTTCTTTTGGATAACTCATATATACTGTATCCCCATTGTGTGCTTCTACATAGTACTACAGATAATGAATAAAGTTTGACAAATTCAATTTTCACACTTTTAGTATGTATTTTCAATTGACAACACCAAATAGAGAAAACTACCATCCTATGGTAGTAAATACGGTGATAAATGAGAGCTGGAGAATAGTGTTGCTGGATCGGTCTCCAGTTAGAACAGTTTATAATACTCTATAATTGGACATCTTGAAGTCAAGGAAAATCATACATTACAAGCTGCAGCTTTTAATGTCGAGGTATTAAAGAAAGAGAGTTTTTGTTATTAACTGAAAAGCAATTCCCAAAAATATCAAATGAAGTCATAAATATGAATTAATAAGTACGAGGCAATGGTGTACATCATTATGTAACCCTTCTAAGGATTTTCCCTTAATGCATGCTGAGACATACAGTATTCGGGCCAACTCTGTCAAGATAATGAACGCACCAGGTCACCTTATTTGTACCACTGAAATAATTAACTGAAATGTGTACTTTTGTCCTTGCCTTTATAAAATGAGTTGGTTCCCAGAAATTGAAAATCATTGGATTCATAGCTTCTAACAATTAATCAGAACAAAGCTATTGTTTATCTATATATTTACTATTAATATTATTATCATCATTATTAATATTATTATTAATAATAATAATAAACATCATCATAATAATACAAATAAGGCTCTGCATCAGGGTTCCTGTTATACAAAGAAAACCTAATGTAGCGCCATATCCATCTACTTGTAGTGATGGCAGATCTCATTGACTTATAAACAAATTCAATTTACAATTAAAACATACAAGTTATTACTAGAAGACCAAAAATATTATAAATATTTATTTATATAACAGTCAATATCCTAAAGGTTTTCCAGACTCTGCTACTAGTTAAATATAGTTTACGCCACCATGATTATACCAACCGTATATACTCGAGTATAAGCCAAGGCCCCTAATTTCACCCCAAAAACCCAGGAAAAGTTATTGACTCGACTATAAGCCTAGGGTGGGAAATACATCATCCCCCCATGTCATCATCCCCCCTGTCATCATCCAGACCCCCGTCATTAACACCCCCGTCATCATCACCCTGTCATCATCCAGACCCCCGTCATTAACACCCCCATCATCATCACCCTATCATCATCCAGACCCCAGTCATTATCACCCTGTCATCATCCAGACCCCTGTTATTAACACCCCCATCATCATCACCCTATCATCATCCAGACCCCAGTCATCATCACCCTGTCATCATCCAGACCCCCGTCATCATCACCCTGTCATCATCCAGACCCCCGTCATCATCACCTTGTCATCATCCAAACCCCCATCATCATCACCACCTGTCAATCCCTTCAATCAGTGGTCTTCAACCTGCGGACCTCCAGATGTTGCAAAACTACATCTCCCAGCATGCCCAGACAGCCATCGGCTGACCAGGCATGCTGGGAGTTGTAGTTTTGAAACATCTGGAGGTCCGCAGGTTGAAGACCACTGCCGGGCCTTCGTCATCATCCAGACCCCCCCTTTTGTTTTCTACTCACCTCCCCTCGGTGGGAAGGAAGGGTGAGCTGGTCTGGGCCATCTATGCTGCAGGGACCGTCCGGTGGGGAGAGTTAGTCGTTCCGGGCTGTCCATCTTCACTGGGAGGCCTTCTTCTCTGCTCCAGGCCCGGCTCCGGACTAGTGACGTTGCCTTGACGACGACGCACACGGATGTCCCTGCACATGAACGTCCCTGTGCGTCGTCGTCAAGGCAACGTCACTAGTCCGGGGCCGGGCCCGGAGCGGAGAAGAGGGCCTCCCGGTGAAGATGGACAGCCCGTAACGACTAACCCTCCCCACCAGACGGTCCCTGCAGCATAGATGGCCCAGACCAGCTCACCCTTTCTTCCTACCGAGGGGAGGTGAGTAGAAAACTAAAGGGGGTCTGGATGATGACAAAGGCCCGGCAGTGGTCTTCAACCTGCGGACCTCCAAATGTTTCAAAACTACAGCTCCCAGCATGCCCGGACAGCCGATGGCTGTCCGGGCATGCTGGGAGATGTAGTTTTGCAACATCTGGAGGTCCGCAGGTTGAAGACCACTGAAAGAGATTGAAAGGCTGAGAGTTCACTCGAGTATAAGCCGAGGGGGGGCGTTTTCAGCATGAAAAATCGTGCTGAAAAACTTGGCTTATACTCGAGTATATACGGTACTCATTTTTATATATGACAACCATATAACAACATAGAGTGCTATGCAGCTAAAAGTGCCAAAGAGTAAAGTATGCAAAGTGCCATAAAGTGATCAGATAGTGCCATAGGAGTATTTAGATATATAGAACAATAATATATTTTATAGTGCTTGTGATGGGTTTCATCAGGGAACCAAATGTTGCCTTAGACCTTTTACTAGTGTTTTTTCTACAAACAGAGATATGTTATTCCCAACTTGAGGTGCAAGCAAAAGGCTCATGTTATTCCCTAATCGTGTATGTATGAACAGCCATCAGTAAAAGCAGGAGACCCACCACACCTGACACGTGGCCATTGTGTGTGTGTGTGTGAAACTCATGTTAGGTGTGGTGGGTCTCCTTCAGTCCTATTAGGTCGTAGTTTTAGTTTATATGGTCTACTTTCACTGATGGCTGTTCATACATACAATACTGGGGATTAGCCTGTTTCTTTAGGCTCCACCACCGCCCCATATTTTTGGTTTGGTCTTTGGTCTGGTCTTATATATCTTTTGGCAACACTACAGCACATCAGTGAATTGTATAATATGTATAACACCAATCTGTTTTATCAGTTTCTTTCACATTGTCCAATTACATTTCTTTTTTTTATATAAATGTTTATTTATATAATTTTTGTCATTTTTCACATTACCCAATTACATTTCTTTGCTCAGCCATTAATTAATTATTTTCACAGGGACCTGTGGGACATTAATGAATTATTTTCACAGGGACCTGTCAGACCCAACAGTTTCTGTCTGTTGTATGTGGGAGGTTCTTGGACTGTTCAATTCTATTTTATTTATTTTTAATACATCCATTTGAAGATTTAAAAGGAGCAAGAACAGTTAGACTAAAAACTTGCTGCTAGGAGTTTCCACAATACAATAAAAGGCTACATTATAAGGCTAGTTCATGTTATATTGCCCATACATTAAGTATCCATCACATTGTAAACCAATATATAGGGGCATAAAGTGCAAATATGAGCAGCACATGTACATATCAAGATAAATATTCAAGTGCAGTGGTGGACTGACACCACTCAGGGCCCACGGCCCCCAGCAAGACTCCACCTCTGGCCCTACCTCTGCCCCATCCCTATTCCTGCCCAGTATGTATATGAATATTTGCCATAGAAAGGAATAGAGGGTGCAGTGCGCTTGAGGCTATGGTATACTTTGAGGGGTGGCAATGCCAATCACCTTAGCTACACCAAGTGCTTAAAAACACTGAACTTTCCTCCTCCTTTTTATGCCAACTTGGGAACTCTGTCTCTGATACCCAGTCCAACTTGGTGGAAAACTTTTTTTTTTTTTTTTTAAATCAACTGGTGAAAGAAAGTTAAACAGATTTGTAAATTACATTCTTATAAGACAAGAAAAGTATTTTCGGAGCACTCACCTCGGACACTGGTTATGTTGCAAATTTTTCTTTGTTCATAGTACGAGAACAAGTGCATAGCACGGAGGTGGCAAGGTGGTACAGGAGCGGGTGGGCTCGGCCGGTGGGCGACGGTCCGTTATCGCTTCGTCAGGCCCCGCGGCCTCGTCAGGCCCCGCGCAAGAGCGCGATAACGGACGGCCGCCCAACCGCTCCTGTACCATCTTGCCACCTCCCTGCTATGCACTTGTTCTCGTACTATGAATAAAGAAAAATTTGCAACATAACAAGGTGAGTGCTCCAAAAATACTTTTCTTGTCTTATAAGAATATCGTTTGCATACCTTGCTTGGAGTCGAGTAGCACCACACTGAGACACGCACCGAGATACAAGCTGCTTGTTCTCTGTCTGCCGACAGGTGGGCATTCCATAATTGAACATTGTTCTGACTAGTGCCAGGTCATTTCTTCTATGTGATATATATAGATTTGTAAATCACTTCTATTAAAAATTTGAAATCCATCCAGTACTTATTAGTGGCTGTATACTACAGAGGAAATTATTTTCTATTAGGATTTCTTTTCTGTCACAACCACAGTGCTCTCTGCTGACACCTCTGTCCATTTTATGAAATGTCCAGAGCAGCATATGTTTACTATGGGAAATTTTTCCTGCTCTGGACAGTTCCTAAAATGGAGAGAGGTGTCAGCAGACAGCATGGTGGCAATGACAAAAAATAAATCCAAAAAGAAAATAATTTCCTTTGTAGTATAAAGCAACTAATAAGTACTGGAAGGATTAAGATTTTTTAATAGAGGTAATTTAGTAATCTGTTCAACTTTCTGTCATCTGTTGATTTAAAAAAAAAAAAAGTTTTCCACCGGTGTACCTGCCTTTCATCGCTCAATACATTATGGCACAGTCAGATATATAACTCATCTATGACTGTGCCATCATATAGTGAGCAGTGAAAGGCAGGTAAAAATTGCAACTAGTCCATTCATAAGCCACACACTTTACCTTTTTTGACCCTGCTTGGGTGAGGCTGAGGCCTCTTAGATTTGTTATAGAAATAGCACAGAAGCACGGAGTATTTCTGGAGGGAACTGTTGTGAGACAGACTGTCTGCTTCACTACAGTTCCTACCAGAAATACTCTGTCCTGCTGGGAAGCCTACTCCATCTTGTACCTGCCTTTCACCGCCCCCTACATGATGGCACAGTAAGAGATATAAGTTATATTTCACGTATAACTTCTATCTCAGACTGTGCCATCATGTAGGGAGCGGTGAAAGGCAGGTAGAAGATACATACAACTAACTATACAATCCATAAGCCATCCACCCACCTGGCCAGGCTAGCCTGTTTTTAGGTCAATGCAGATGTCCACTGAGAAAGCCTGCAGCGAGATCAGGGCACTTCTTCAGCAGGGCTCTGTACACCGAGGATAATCAGGGCTCTGTACACTGTGAACAATCAGGACTCTGTACACTAAGGACAAGCTGGGCTCTGTACACTGAGAATAAGCAGGGATCTGTGCACTGAGGACAAGCAGGGCTCTGTACACTGAGGACAAGCAGGGCTATGTATACTGAGGACAAACAGGGCTCTGTACACTGAGGACAAGCAGGGCTTTGTTCACTGAGGACAAGCAGGGCTCTGTACATTGAGCACAAGCAGGGCTCTGTGCAGTGAGGACAAGCAGGGCTCTGTACACTGAGGACAAGCAGGGCTCTGTATACTGAGAACAAGCAGGGATCTGTACACTGAGGACAAGCAGGGCTCTGTACACTGAGGACAAGTATGGCTCTGTACACTGAGGGCAAACAGGGCTCTGTACACTGAGGACAAGCAGGGCTCTGTACATTGAGCACAAGCAGGGCTCTGTACACTGAGGACAAGCTGGGCTCTATACACTGAGGACAAGCAGGGCTCTGTACATTGAGGACAAGAAAAGCCCTGTACACAGAGGACAAGCAGGGCCCTGTACACCGAGGACAAGCAGGGTTCTGTACACTGAGGACAAGCTAGGCTCTATACGCTAAGGAAAAGCAGGGCTCTGTACACTGAAGACAAGCAGGGCTCTGTGCACTGAGGACAAGCGGGGCTCTGTGCACTGAGGACAAGCAGGGCTCTGTACACTGAAGACAAGCAGGGACTTGTACACCGAGGACAAGCAGAGTTCTGTACACTGAAGACAAGCAGGGCTTTGTGCACTGAGGACAAGCAGGGCTCTGTACACTGAGGACAAGCAGGGCTCCGTACACTGAGGAAAAGCAGGGCTCTGTACACTGAGGACAAGCAGGGCTCTGTAGACAGAGAACAAGCAGGGTTCTGTACACTGAGGACAAGCATGGCGAGTGCAATGGCCTTCGGTGGCGGCAGCAGGGAATGTAGAGTTACCCCTACACTGTTTCACACAGAGTGTGCTTGTTCAGGGAGTATACTCCCTGAAGAAGCACACTCTGTGTGAAACAGCGTAGGGTTAAACTCGTTGTGTACAGGTAAGGAGTTTGGCCACATTTCTTTGGCATGCTACATATGGTACTGTTTAAGTTCTTATAGGATTGCATCCTGAGGACCCAGAGATAAGTATACACTGATGTTCATCTGGTCTTACTCTGTTGGTCCTGTCTGATATATTCCCACATGTGACATTGTAATGTGCATCTTGTATGCTCAGGGTATCTCTTTTCCTGACTTTTCCACTTGAATATGTATCTTGATATGTACATGTGCTGCTCATATTTGTACTTTATTCCCCTATATATTGGTTTACAATGTGATGGATACTTACAGGATGTGCAATATAACATGTACTAGCCTTATACTGTTTTATTTATTGTATTGGGGAAACTCCTAGCAGCGAGTTTTTAGTCTGTGTCACTAATTCTCTTATATGTTTTTTTTGGTGTCCATTATTAGAGTTTTCAGTATTGGTGTTGGACACTGAACCTTTTCTTTGGTTCTGCATTGATGCCCAATTTTTTGGTTATTATCTATTTTAAGAAGTTTGCTAGTTTTTTTTGTGTATCAATAAAGTATCCACATTGTCCATTAGCCACTTTGCTTTTCTTTTCTTTTTTTCTTTTTTTTGTATACATTAGTGTCAATGATTGACAGGAGGAAACTGGATGGGGATTCTTTCAACAATCTTCCTGCAACCCTATTTCAATTTTAACATGCAGATCAAGAGGATCAGGCAGAATGATATCACTGATTTGTTGTGGCTACATAGGCACTGTGTCTGTGAAAATCTTTTGGTAGCACTAAGTCAGAATGGTGTATCTGACACCACTTTTATGAGGGCATTGTGGCTTGCTGTAACTTTTGTGGGAGCAACATGGCTTCCTGAAGCAGTCGAGAATACCCCCACGAGTGGCCAGAATGCCAAGCACCTTTGGCGATATCATCACAGCCAATTCATCAATTGTCCCACAATACTGGATTGGTAGCCTTCGCTATTCTAAAGTTTTAGAAAACAAATGATTATTATCATTGCAATTATTATTATTATCATCATCATCTTTGGCAAAGGGGTTGGGTATCCTTGATATAAATAGGCTTACTTTACTTCCAGCTGACTATGCAGCCTCATTTATAATATTCATCATATTTGTCTCAAAGAGTTGCCCTTTGGCTAGTAAGATTTAATGACGTAGCTTTCACTTTATCAATAGGAAGAAAGAAGACAGGTATAAATGTCTGCTCCAGCTGTCATGGCCAGTGTCAACATACTGTAATTCTTTGTGCAACTGTTATTTTAAGGTTCCATAGGAAAAGAAGCAGACATCCTATGGATTTACCATAATGTCTATGATGAGAATACTCCTTTAAGGGATTAGTATGAATAAAATGTCTGCTATACTTTGTCTGCTGCTTAGAAGATTTATGACTTGAGTTAATAGAAACTGGGACCCATATCTCGCAAACAATTATGGTATATCCACACGATATGCCATAAATGTTTGTGATGAGAATGCCTCTTTAATGGGTTAATAGAAATAAATGTCGGCTGCACTATGCCTGCTGCTTAGAAGTTTTATGACTTGGGTTAATAGAAATTGGACCTCCTTATACCATTGAACTTAAGGCGAATACTCGGTTTATCTGCAGTAAAGCAATCTTTTCAACATGAGGTATTGCTATAGAGACAAACAAGAGAGAAGATGCTTAGTGGTATTTTTTTTAACCTTTCCAAGAACTACACCAAAATTAATTTGATTCACCAGCTCAGGGGACTATGCATCTGTTTTCTGTATCTTTGTAAAATCTTTTTCAGAGCCGTATATTTGCAGCGCTTTTATGAAGATGATTACACAAAAGAAATGAGAATGGGTATATTTATTCCTATTAATCAGAGCAGTAAAGCACACCTTTCCAGAACCTACAATAAGGCAGCTCAACCCTAAGCCACAAAATTGCAAGACAAAGGTAATTTGATTTACTCTTGCTGACAACTAGAGATGGGAGAAAAAAATGTGGTTAGATCCAAATATATTTGCGGAAAATCACTATTAAAAACGGCTATTTACGGGCTACGGAGCTTCAATAGGGGGTGTAGAACACTTTGCTTTGTCATAACACGTATAGGGAGTGTGCTTTGTTAGTGAAATAATACTGTTATCTAGTATGGCATGCAGATTTCCGGCATCGCTATTAGAATCACTGCCGCAAAGCAACACAATGACAGAGTCTGGATGTGACAGTAGGGTCGGGATACCATATGGTGTCACAATTGAAGAGATTAAAGAGATTTTTGAGATGTCAGACTATGAAACGACTTCTAAACTTTCCCTGACTGCCTGAATGCAGTGATGCCGGCTTGAAGTCAATGGTTTTCCCTGTGCTGATCTGTATTGTCAGTAACGCTGATTAGTGACCACACAGTGTCTGCTCTTTCTCTAGCCAGAATGAATTGAATGGAATGGATTCACCGCTGTAAACATTTGTATTGTCAGTAACGATGATTAGTGTGCACACAAAGTCTCTGCTCTCTCAGCAAAACGGGAAATGCCCGTCTTCGGCAATGGCTGCCGAATATATACGGCTGTGACATCACAGGGCTGGCTGATGTGATTCAGGGTGATCCCACCTACCCAACTTCCCACCTTCTCAGACTTCCTTGCCGCATGTCCTCACATGTGGTGCCACCATTTTAGCCCCCCGGCCCGCACAAAATGTAATGAATGAAGTGATTTGTTACCACGAAGTGCGAGGAAATTAGGATTCGTTCAGAATCAAATTTTTCATGAAGTTTGGAAAGAATTTGACTTTGTCAGCTTCAATTTGCCCAACTCTACTGGCAACTACCACAAAAAGACAGTGGAATAAATAGAATCAATAATGGGAAATTAAAGTTTAAAATGATGCAAGAAAAACACTCGCTGTCATCTATGTTTTTTTTTTTTTTTTTTTTCCTGAAGTCATTCATTTTGCCCCCTTCCCGTCTTTGTGGTTAGTATTTAAGAGCAGTAGGTTTGGGTGAAAGAGTGGAAGGTAAAATGTCTAAAACTGTCTGCAATGGACACCAGGCAAGTATATTGTAGGTTTTATATTAGAATATAGATGGGCATCATCTGAATGGTTTTCATTTTACTGATGGTTAGCGAACGTCAGTATATAAAAAGTCAAGTTTTTTTTAGTCATTTTGTAGCCTCGGCTGCCCTGATTCCAAATTCTGAAATATAGAGATTTTACTATCTGAGTGTACTACCTGCACTTTTCTATGAAAAGCCACTTTACTTGAAAATGGGTGTGAATGCTTGCCTCAGAGGTTGTGAATATATGGCTGAAGGGGTGTGAGCCTGATTTGTGCCCCTTCAGGCACATATTTACACCACTTAAGTGTGATTCCTCCCTCCTCAGCCTCATAGTCAAACCCCTAAGCATGGGTGAATCCCTTTATATCTCCTATGCACACACACCCTAAGCCTCAATTATGCCCCTTCAGCCTCATATTCACACCCTCTGAACCTGAATCACAGCCATATATTTTCACCCCTTCAGGGTCACATTCATACTCTTATAGCCTGATTCATGCCCCCTCAGGCTCATATTCACACTTTCCTGAGCCTGACTCACATTCCCTCAGCTTCATATTAGGACCCCCAGGACTATATCACCCACCCCCAGCCTTATATTTTCACCCCAGACTAATTCACATCCCATCAGCCTTTTATTCACAGCCAGTGAGGTTAGCATATACACCCAAAGACATACATAATATAGAAACTGGGGCTTGGCAGGAGGGGGGCAAGTCAGTGACCAAATGGCCATGCTCTCCAATTTTCCTGACCTGGCAGATTATATTGTGGGTGGTTTGGATGGCCGTCCAAACCAATTTTTTCACTTCTCTCAGTATTTGGGGAATGCAGGACACAGGGGGTATAGCAACAAGAGGAAAACAGCATTGGAAGCAGGGTAACCAAGACTGCAAAATAGTATAAAATACTACATTTCAATAAAAAATACTGCAGTTTTGGATCCACAACTGAATTTTTTTAAAACTTTAAATCCGAAACTGCAAAATTTACAAATTCAGATCTTTAGCAAATCCTGTGTGTGAATGCACCCTAAGGCCATGTTCACACAGCTACATTTTTTGTGGAATGTCTACAAAACGAAACCAAGCAATATATGTTAAAATGCCAAACCAATTGGTAGGCTATTTTTTTTTTTTTGAAAACATGACGGAAAACGTGTCACAAAATGTACTGACAAAGATTTGTTAAATCAAACAATCTTTACATCCAACTAAAACCAACAATGAACATTTATATACAAAAATATAATATATTTTTATTTAAAGTCTTCACTAAAAGCAGCGCAGGAAAACCAGTCTACCTTCATATTGCCCTATAATAAACTTAGGCATTTCCACAATAAATATCCTTAAAAGGCTGAATCAACTCCAGGAGCTCTTCCTTTTACATCTGAATGCAGATAGAACCATTCAAGTAACTGAGGACATTTAACTATTTGCAATTGTAATTCATATTAAGATATTATGCAATATGCAGCTATTGAACGGGCAGACAGCTTCAGAATCTGCTGCATTTTGATTCTTCATGAAGACAAAGCAGGCTCACAAGAGATAGATTGCTGGGAAGGTCTGATATGTCACCTGCCCATTATCTTGTTGATCCTATTGAATATGTGGTTTCACTTCAATAAATGTTAATTTGGACAGATGACAGCAATGAGTTAATGGAATGCCTATATATACCAGGAGTTCATAGCCAAGTGAATATTATCTATTGTCTATATACATCATGTGATTTCTTCTTATTATCTCCACGTAGAAATGGAACATTTAATCAATTTCCATGAAAAGAGATAGAAAGCTATTATAAGGATGTGTGTCCGCAAACTAGCATCTGTCTCAATTTACTCCACTACGTGACTTCAAATGGACTTGAAATGTCACAAATGTATCTCCAGACCATTGAAATTAATAGGGGATGTAGTCTGTGGGGCTGTTGTGGCTTGGGTGTAGGATGTGCAGCTCTGCTTCAGTGCTCCATTTTTCACGTATTCACTCAAGTGAAAGGTGGAATGATATTGTTTTCTTTACGGGTGGCCATGTCCACCGTTAACTATATGTGACTTAGCACCATTGTATTGCAGGACTACAGTCCTACAGTTTGTTTATTCTCCCTATGTTAGCATTGATTTCCTTTGGGCACTCTTTTTCCATTCCACAAGTCAAAAGCACATTAAAATTGGTCATACTGTTTCTTATATATTATGGTACAGATACATCAAAATATGTGATAAATCCGGGCCATAATATATAATAAATAGTGTTACTAATTTCAATGTGCTGTTGGCTTGTGGAATGGAAAACAAGTACCCAAAGGACTTTACATGTCTATGTGACACATTAAAAGTTTTGTTTAGCAGGGACACTTTGGGGGAGATTTATCAAAACCTGTCTAGAGGAAAAGTTGCTGAGTTGCCCATAGCAACCAATCAGATCGCTTCTTTCACTTTGCAGAGGCCTTGTTAAAAATGAAAGAAGCAAGCTGATTGGTTGCTATGGGAAACTGGATAACTTTTCCTCTGGACAGGTTTTGATAAATCTCCCCCTTTATGTTTGTCATGTATATAGATGAGATAGAAACAATCAAGAGTCCCTGGAAAACAAAACTTTTAATGTGTCACAGAGACATGTCACAAGAATTAGTGGGAGAAGCGAGCGGCTGTATAGGAGACAGGGCTATCTTTTTTATGCAGAGCAAATAGGGCAGCTGCCCAGGCCCTGTCATTCATGGGGGGTGGTGCCTGCTGCACTGCTCAGCCAGAATTTCTGTTTTTGTGTGGAGCAGGCATATAAAGCATGGCCACACTGCTGGTGAGTGCCAGGTTGTCCAGGATGCTGTGCTCCCTTGCTGCTTCCTCTCCTCAGATCTCTGATGTCAGAATACAGGAGGAGGGGGAGGGCAATGATCGGTGAGGAGGGGGAGGAGAGGACCTGCAATGTCATGTATACTCCTTGGAGCTTCTTTACATTAAAAGTAAGTGTGTGAGTGTGGTGACATGGGGGGTGCAAGATACTGTGTGACATCGTGACACCAGGGCACCAATAACTTACACAATTCAGGATGGAGACAGCTTCTCCTGGGCCAGGCACAGGCTATAAACACACCAATGCCAGGTTATGGATAACTGTCTTTTTACTGAGGCAGGAGCAGATGGTAAAATACTCGCAGTAGTAAAAGGTATGCATTGTAACCCGTGGGAGCCCTATGGCCTTGCTGGGACTTATGATGCTTTTCACCCACTTAAATTGACATTGCTATTACATCTGACAAACTTGAGACTTGGAGATATGGGGTATGACCTCACAAACTCCTGTATGGAGAACATATGCAGAATGGCGGGTTGATTTGATAAGAGATTTTCTTTAGGCTTCCCTTGGAATCACCTCACAATTCTTCCGACTCCTTTCCACACTGCAGCTCACATGGAGCTCTGCACACAGCAGAAACTGAAACTAGTCTCTCACTGAACTGAACTAGAACTTAATAGCTTCTCCCCCTGCATTATATACAGAACAATTTGGAGGTTCCGACTGGGCAATCAGGGTCACATGGGTACTCTGCATCGTACCTCCTTACAGATATCCAGTACATTCATTAAAGGTACAGTGTAACATAATAGCAGCAGGGCCCATCACAGGAACCTAAAGCAATATTTATCTGACAGGACGCACTCTGGTATTGGGACACCACATTAGTGCATATGTGTTTGTGTGTCCTCTCTTTGTATACTCTGTATGTGTATACTCTCTGGTGGTGAGTGGAAAGTGCAGGCTTAAGGGCTATAGTGCCAGAAATACATGTTTGCATTCCTGGGGCTATACTGTTCTTTTTCTATAAGTTATTTCTTAAATATTACTTCAAAACTTCCTGATTTATATATGAAATAGAAGGGATTGAAAATCTGACTAATTAACATCAACATATTTAACATATATTCCTGGCACTATAGTCCTGAAGTGGCTGCTTATTATTATTATTATTATTATTATTATTATTATTATTATTAACACATTAAGGATGTCACCTTTTTTTTCCCTTAAAGGGGTACTCCACCCCTAGACATCTTATCCCCTATCCATTTGTTGTTTTTTTTTGTTATCTTATCCCCTATCCATTTGTTTTTTTTGAGTGACAATATATGGTTTTATTGGGAATGGGGTATTTATTATTTTTTTCACACTTTATTAATCTATTTAAAAACCTTTTTATTGTTTTACTTTCACTTTTTACCTGTTATACTATGCTTCAGTACATCTGTACTGCAGCACAGTATAACTGTCAGTGTACACTGACATTCAGCTTGTTCGATCCAGATGATGGACCTCACAATTTGAGGGACACATTTTTTTAAAATAAATTGTGCATAATATACACTTACAAAAATGTTGTTAGAAAAATGCCCTCTCCAGAGTGAAACCTGATGTGATCAAACACTTTTGATGTGTGGGCAATACGTTGAATGTTTTTTGTAATGACAGTTACCCTTTAAATAATGGGGCAGGGGCTTGTATGAGTGCTCACAATCTCTGTACAGAAGAACATGTAAGCACTATATATAAGCTGAATGAATAAATAAATAAACAAACAAACCATCTGGATTTTGGTCATGTTCAAAGTTTCCAACATTAAAATTCATTTAGTGAACATATAATTTAATTTATGCCAAATAAAGCAGGCCAACAATGTGAACAGTACTACCTGAACCAAGCACTCAATGTTAATTGACTTAAGATCCTCAATCCTACGCATATCAGACGAGAAATATATTAATTACTTGGTGCGTTGTATAATGTTATGCTGTATGTCACCTGTACAGAGCAATTTCATGGTCCATCTGTCATAAAGCATTGCATGTTTTTCTGTGTTTCCATTAATCCCTTAATAAACTATTTTCAACCATTTTTAACCTAGCAACAAATCTTTTTGAGCCAAGTTTCAAAGGCGAGAGAATGGATGTTGGCTTGAAAGGAGGATATTTTTCAGTAATGCATTTTTATACTTGGTAACCTTGAAATAGCAAAGTGAAAATATCCGGTGCCTTTATTTAATTTCAACATAGTTTTAGTAACAGATTCCATGTGCAATGGCTAAAAGTGAATCTAGTGTGTGAACAGGGAGACACTTGATGTGCAGTATTTAACAGTCCTTTTCACTATTTTATTATTGAATCTCTTATTGTTTAACATTTGATGAACATGAGCGTCAAATGTCCGATTAGGAAGTATGGAGTCCGCTCACGGATGACTGTTAACTAGTGATAACTGCAATCATAGGCATTTACCCCCTAGATTGCTAGTGGCATCTAGACAGTAAAACAAAGAAGGCGCTTCATCTGTTACACCATCAGCCCTGCCAAAATGCAATTACAGGGTGCAAAGCAGTGATGATGACAGTCATTTCAGCACTCCTAGTGCATTCTATCAAAGGCAATATATATTGCAATGCAGTACACTGCAATACAGCGGTATTACAGTGTATTGTGATAAATATGAATATGCATTTTTTACTATTTTATTTATTTATTTTTTAATTAGTAAAACTTACTATAACTATGGGGAAGATTTATCAGGCTGTTGTATAATTATACTACCTTTGATGCCCTTGGCAACCAATCAGAGCTCAGCTTTCATTTATCCAGAGCAATATGGCTAAGTTGAATTGGTTGCTATGGCTAACAAAGAGAATCTTACTATAAGACAACTTGATAAATGTTCCCTTATGTAAATGTGGTATTACTATACTCACAGAAAAAGTTTTGTCATATGATATTGTCACATGTCATTTATGCCACACAAGGATTGCCATAACTCTTAATCAGTAGCCAATAAAAAAAAGAGTTACATTTTACAATTTCACTACAAAATGCATTTATATGGGAGCTTGGGCGATGGACGAATGCAGCACTCGTGTATCTCTGGTGCTCTCATACAAATGAATAAAGCACAATCTCTCACTAAGAGCCAAGGTCTCATTCTGGAAATTGTGGTGGGTCCCAGCAGTCGCACCCTCAGTGCTGGACACCATAGCGCAAACTCCTATACTTTTGTGTACAGCCAAAAAATAAATAAAATTGAAACCTGTAAAATGTAAACACAAAATGCAGTGTGAACACTGACATAGAGACAAATAATAATTTACAGGAACATTAATGCCAAAGCCTGTAGTTTATATAAAAAAAAGGGGGGTAATAAGTAGTGATCATGGATCCATATAATCTTGAAAATGTTATGTCAGCAATCCCTAAAAGTCAGCATCTTTTTGTCTGAAATGTCTGATAACAGCACTTTTACAGAATTTTACTATACAATGTCCATAAAGACTATTACAGGTCAGAGGTATTGACCTCAGCATAGTCTAGAAAGATTCTTGAAACAAGCGTTTATTAAGCTCAGAAAGCCCCACAGTTCAATGAATCCACAGCCCTCTAGTCCATCTATCAAATCCTAATCCTTTTGAATCTAACCAGCATCTCCTGCACTATGCCTCCAAAATTTTGCAAAGAGCTTCCAACACATAGGTGAAGGATACTCTACCAATCATCACATGCTGGCAATCGCCAATGGCTGTGGGATGTTTCCGTAATATTTGTTTTGCTGACATGCAATGATCATCTAGGAAGTTACACTTCTGAGACAACACCAGAGAGGAAGTGAGGATAATGTATATCTTAAGTTCTGCCGCGCACTCTTTCTGACATCCACCGCTCAGGAAGGGGCATGTCCAAGGCAAGCACTGAGCCCGCCCTCACAAAGGAATGCCAGTCTCACCCTCGTCTACTACACTTTGTCTCAACCTTTACTTTAGCCTGTGCTTTAGCATTTTTCTTTATGAAGTAAAATAGAAAGGTTAAAGGGGTACTCCGGCCCTGAGACATCTTATCCCCTATCCAAAGGATAAGGGATAAGATGTCTCACAGCGCGGGTCCCGCCGCTGGGGACCCCCACAATCTTGTATTCGATACCCACCGGTTTGAGCTGCACGCCGTGGTGCCAGCTCACAAACAGCCGTGTGGTGACCACGGGGCCGGAGTATCGTGACATCACCAGAGTACCAATTTAATGTTTTCTTTCAAAATGTTCAACATAAATTATGAAAAAACTTAATATTTTAGCAATTTAGGTACAGCTAATGCACGAGTCCAGGAGACAAAAGTGTCACGCTAAGTGCTCAGAGTGCTGGTCCACCTCTTAAAGGGGTACTCCCTTGGTCAATGTGTTTTTCCGTTTTTGACTTACCCTATTTGTTTTGTTTCATTTCTATTCTTGTTGTTTAGGCTACTATATTTCCGTTCTTTGTTGTCTTTTTATCCCCCACTTTGTTTTTCTATCTTTGCTTCTATTTCCTGTTTCTTTCTGTGCTGAAAACTACAAATCCCAGCATGCCATATGCCTTACTGGCTTATTTCTCTCATGCAGATAGAAAAAAAAAAAGCCCTGACGTTGTCCACAGCAGACTCGGAACATGGCCGATGCTGTGGACGACAGTAAAAGAAAACACTCTTAATTACTGAACTTCCTGCCTAAAAAACAGGTAAGCAGAACACACACATGCTGCCAAAACATGTAACACATATATATTGCAAAAAAACTAAACATACAAAGAAGATGCGACATAGTCAAAAAAATTAACCACCGGAGTGCCCCTTTAAGGCCCTTTTACACAGGACGATTATCAGTTGGATGAATGGCCATAAGAACACTCTGTGTAAAAGAGTTAACAATCAGTCAACTAACAAGAAAACATTTGTTTGTTTGCTGACTCCATCTTTTGTGCAGCCATTTAAAAAACCATTATCAGCCACAAATTGTCCTGGGTAAACAGTTGAAGTGCAGCCTACAATCATGAATTTATAGTACCGTATGAACAATCCCAACCCGGCCACATGATTGTTCAAGCTTTGTGAAGACTCAGTATACGAGTGCCAATCACCAAAATCGGCACTTGTTATCTTCACCCTCTTGGCCAATCTAAAAAAAAAAAGCCTATAGCTTTTACAACTCTAGCATCAAATCAGGAGTCCACTACAGCCATCACTCTAAGACAGTGTTCTCAAGACCCCCAACAGGTCATGTTTTCTGGATTTTCTTAGTCTTTCACAGGTGATATAATTATGTTCAGTGAACCAGGCATCATTACAGTTATATCACCTGTGAAAGACTAAGGAAATCCTGAAAACATGACCTGCTGAGGGTACTTAAGGACCACGCTTGAGAAACACTGCTCTAAGAGAAGTGACTGGTGAAGATAGAGATAGAGGTGCCCTGGACCCTACTAGGCGTTTTCAATCACTTCTTTTAAGTCCTCTCCCCGTCCTCTATATTGAATTGTCAGCATTTCTGAGGGCTCAAAACTTCTGAACCCTAAAACTTCTAGAGCAATTGGTCTCTATAAGACAGACATTTTGTACTAGAATTAATAAGCTTTCATTCCTACCAACTGGTGTTTTTCATTGAAAAGGGCAGATGGCCAGTAATAGACGTATTGAAAAAAGGACAGGGGTCAAATAGGGAGGGGTGTTAATGTGACCATGTATGAATTGGGAACATTGTCTGCATTTTCATAAACTTTCTATTTTTGTTTTATACATTAGGTGAGATAAATTGTGATCGCTGCTGTTCGGTATTTTTAGAATCTCAGTATTTGAGAGTGAGAAAGATTTTTAATAAAATTGCTTTGTTAATTTGTATTGCACTAAAACAGGTTAACAAACATAATAAATATCATATGTATCTGTTGTGCATGATTTTGGAATAAGTGGGGGGTGTACAGTGATATTTATTAAACAGCGGCAACAAACAGTGAAGTGCTTTACACATTAAAAAATACTTATGTCATTTCTAAGTCAATCACGCTTAGTTTCTTCCATCACTAGGGAGTCCAATACACATACAGCTGCAAAGGGCTGATGTTCAGGTTGGAGCTGTATACAACTCTTGTCATATTAATCATAATAGGAAGAAACTCAATATGATTTAGAATGTTGGTTTAATTAGAAAAGAGAACAGTTTGCATACTTTAATATTTATGGTGTCAAAACTGCAGAGAGTTTGCAGCAAAATTTGCTTCTGCTGTTGAATTACAGTAAAATTCCACAAAAATTCTGCGAGATATGCGGCTTAGGTTTTTCCACCCTGTGTAAATGGGGTTGTATAAATATACAATACTGAACAAACCAGCTACACCTGAACATGGTCTAATCATCATAAAATAACGAAATGTTTATATATTTGTTATTAGTTTCAATTTGTTTTTATTATTATTATTATTATTATTATTATTATTATTAGTAGTAGTAGTAGTAGTAGTAGTAGTAGTAGTAGTAGTAGTATACATAAGCCATTCACAAATGATCAGGGGTTGGTGCTGGAGTCAGAGTGTGAAAATATGGCCTACTGTTTCTACGGCCCTACAAGTAGGTCACCCTATTAGGACAGTATAAGGTACAGTTGAAAGAAATATGGTATCCTTTTTAATTACCTGGATTTCTGCTTTAGTTACTGATAAATGTGGTGCAATTGTTATTTCTGTCCCAATTACCATGCTCTTCCACAGTGCAGTTTTGAAGCTAAAATCAGGTGTGGATCATAATGAATTTAGTATTATAAAGAACAGATGCCACTTCTACTCTTTTTTTAACCCCTTAAGGACTTAGCCCTTTTTCACCTTAAGGATTCGGCCATTTTTTGCAATTCTGACCACTGTCACTTTAAATATTAATAACTCTGGAATGCTTTTACTTATCATTCTGATTCCAAGATAGTTTTTTCGGGACATATTCTACTTTAACATAGTGGTACATTTTTGAGGGAAATTGCATCCTTTCTTGGCGAAAAATCCCCAAATTTGATGAAAAAAATGAAAATTTTGCATTTTTCTAACTTTGAAGCTCTCTGCTTGTAAGGAAAATGGATATTAAAAATAATTGTTTTTTGGGTTCACATATACAATATGTCTACTTTATGTTTGCACTATAAAATTTATGAGTTTTTACTTTTGGAAGACACCAGGGGGCTTCAAAGTTCAGCAGCAATTTTCACATTTTTCCCGAAATTTTCAAACTCGCTATTTTTCAGGGACCAGTTCAGTTTTGTAGTGGATTTGAAGGGTCTTCATATTAGAAATACCCCACAAATGACCCCATTATAAAAACTGCCACCCCCAAAGTATTCAAAATGACATTCAGTAAGTGTTTAACCCTTTAAATGTTTTACAGGAATAGCAGCAAAGTGAAGGAGTAAATTCAAAATCTTCATTTTTTACACTCACATGTTCTTTTAGACCCAATTTTTGAATTTTTGCAAGGGGTAAAAAGGAGAAAATTTTTACTTGTATTTGTAGCCCAATTTCTCTCAAGTAAGGACATACCTCATATGTCTATGTTAATTGTTCGGCGGGTGCAGAAGAGGGCTCAGAAGGGAAGGAGCGACAAATGGTTTTTGGGGGGCATGTCACCTTTAGGAAGCCCCTATGGTGCCAGAACAGCAAAAAAAAAACACATGGCATACTGTTTTGGAAACTAGACCCCTCGGGGAACGTAACAAGGGGTAAAGTGAACCTTAATACCCCACAGGTGTTTCACGACTTTTGCATATGTAAAAAAAAAATTTTTCCCTAAAATGCTTGTTTTCCCAAAAATTTTACATTTTTAAAAAGGGAAGTAGCAGAAAATACCCCCAACATTTAAAGCCCAATTTCTCCTGATTCAGAAAACACCCCATATGCGGGTGAAAAGCGTTCTGCTGGCGCACTACAGGTCTCAGAAGAGAAGGAGTCACATTTGGCGTTTTGGAAGCAAATTTTGCTCTGGGGGCATGCCACATTTAGGAAGCCCCTATGGTGCCAGAACAGCCAAAAAAAAAACCACATGGCATACCATTTTGGAAACTAGACCCCTCGGAGAACGTAACAAGGGGTAATGTGAACCTTAATACCCCTTAGGTGTTTCACGACTTTTGCAGATGTAAAAAAAAAAATAATAATTTTTACCTAAAATGCTTGGTTTCCCAAAAATGTTACATTTTTAAAAAAAAGTAATAGCAGAAAATACCCCCCAAAATTTGTAACACAATTTCTCCCGAGTACGGCGATACCCCATATGTGACCCTAAACTGTTGCCTTGAAATACGACAGGGCTCCAAAGTGAGAGCGCCATGCGGATTTGAGGCCTAAATTAGGGACTTGCATAGCGGTGGACATAGGGGTATTCTACGCCAGTGATTCCCAAACAGGGAAACTCCCAGCATGCTTGGACAGTCAGTGGCTGTCTGGCAATACTGGGAGTAGTTGTTTTGCAACAGCTGGAGGCTCCGTTTTGGAAACAGTGGCGTACCAGACGTTTTGCATTTTTATTGGGGAGGGGGGCTGTGTAGGGGTATGTGTATATGTAGTGTTTTTTACTTTTTATTTTATTTTGTGGTAGTGTAGTGTAGTGTTTTTAGGGTACAGTCACAAGGGCGGGGGTTTACAGCAGTTTCTCGCTGGCAGTTTGAGCTGCGGCAGAAAATTTGCTGCAGCTCAAACTTTCAGCCGGATACTTATTTTAAACCTCCGCCCATGTGAGCATACCCTGTACATTCACATTGGGGGGGGGGGGGGGAACATGTTCTTTTAGACCCAATTTTTGAATTTTTGCAAGGGGTAAAAAGGAGAAAATTTTTACTTGTATTTGTAGCCCAATTTCTCTCAAGCAAGGACATACCTCATATGTCTATGTTAATTGTTCGGCGGGTGCAGTAGAGGGCTCAGAAGGGAAGGAGCGACAAATGGTTTTTGGGGGGCATGTCACCTTTAGGAAGCCCCTATGGTGCCAGAACAGCAAAAAAAAAAACACATGGCATACCATTTTGGAAACTAGACCCCTCGGGGAACGTAACAAGGGGTAATGTGAACCTTAATACCCCTCAGGTGTTTCACGACTTTTGCAGATGTAAAAAAAATAATAATAATTTTTACCTAAAATGCTTGGTTTCCCAAAAATGTTACATTTTTAAAAAAAAGTAATAGCAGAAAATACCCCCCAAAATTTGTAACACAATTTCTCCCGAGTACGGCGATACCCCATATGTGACCCTAAACTGTTGCCTTGAAATACGACAGGGCTCCAAAGTGAGAGCGCCATGCGCATTTGAGGCCTAAATTAGGGACTTGCATAGCGGTGGACATAGGGGTATTCTACGCCAGTGATTCCCAAACAGGGTGCCTCCAGCTGTTGTAAAACTCCCAGCATGCTTGGACAGTCAGTGGCTGTCTGGCAATACTGGGAGTAGTTGTTTTGCAACAGCTGGAGGCTCCGTTTTGGAAACAGTGGCGTACCAGACGTTTTGCATTTTTATTGGGGAGGGGGGCTGTGTAGGGGTATGTGTATATGTAGTGTTTTTTACTTTTTATTTTATTTTGTGGTAGTGTAGTGTAGTGTTTTTAGGGTACAGTCACAAGGGCGGGGTTTACAGCAGTTTCTCGCTGGCAGTTTGAGCTGCGGCAGAAAATTTGCTGCAGCTCAAACTCTCAGCCGGATACTTATTTTAAACCTCCGCCCATGTGAGCATACCCTGTACATTCACATTGGGGGGGGGGAGGGAACATCCAGCTGTTGCAAAACTACAACTCCCAGCATGTACGGTCTATCAGTGCATGCTGGGAGTTGTAGATTTGCAACAGCTGGAGGCACACTGGTTGTGAAACACCAAGTTTGGTAACAAACTCAGTGTTTTGCAACCAGTGTGCCTTCAGCTGTTGCAAAAGCTACAACCCCCAGCATGTACAGACAGCGGAAGGGCATGATGGGACTTGTAGTTATGCAACAGCTGGAGGCATACTACTTTGGCTGGGGATTGTAGTTATGCAACTGCTGGAGACACACTGGTTTGCTGCTTAACTAAGTGTTTCACAACCAGTGTGCCTTCAGCTGTTGCAAAACTACAACTCTCAGCAGTCACCGACAGCCAACGGGCATGCTGGGAGTTGTAGTTATGCAACCAGCAGATGCACCACTACAACTCGCAGCATGCACTTTAGCTGATTGTGCAAGCTGGGAGTTGTAGTTATACAACAGCTGAAGGTACACTTTTCCATAGAAAAAAATGTGCCTCCAGCTGTTGCAAAACTATAAGTCCCAGTATGCCAATAAGGGAATGCTGGGAGTTGTGGTGGTCTGCCTCCTGCTGTTGCATAACTAGAGCTCCCAGCATGCACATTTTGCATGCTGGGAGCTGTTGCTAAGCAACAGCAGGAGGCTGTCACTCAGCTCCAACTGCTGCCGGCACACAGGTCAGTCCCTTGTCGCTGCCGCCGCTCCTGGGGCCCCGATCCCAACAGGGACACCGGGGATCGGGGTCCCCAGCTGCCGGGGTCAACTTCCTGCACCCGCTCACATCCTCCGGAAGCGGAGCGGGTTGCGGGAGTGACACCCATCAAGGTGCCCTGATAGGTCGGCTGGTAAACCGGCCGACGAATCAGGGCGATTGTGAGGTGGCACCAGAACCACCTCACCCCTGCTGGCTATGGCTGTTCGGGGCCGTCAGAGACAGATCCGCCAGATCAGCCAGTAATTCCGGGTCACCGGGTCACTGGAGACCCGATTGACCCGGAATCCGCCGCAGATCGCTGGGCTGAATTGTACAGCGATCTGCGGCCATCGCCGACATGGGGGGTCATCATGACCTCCTGGGCGATATGCCGCGATGCCTGCTGAACGGTTTCAGCAGGCATCAGGCACTGGCTCCGCTCCAGCTGGCTGAGGGGGGCCGGGAAAGCTCATGACGTTCTCTTACATCATGAGTCCTTAAATGAAATGAAGACATATGAGAACATCATGAGTCCTTAAGGGGTTAAACCCACTACTGTTGTGGAATGGATTCAAAGAGAAAACAAAATGTAGAAGAAGCATCTGTTATCCACATTATTAATCTTAATCTAAAAACTGCACTGTGTAATAAGAGTAGTGTTGGGTGCGAATATTTGCATTTCAAATTTTTATCACGAATATCGCAAATTCGTGAATATTGCAAATACACTTGTCAGAGGTTATCAACAACACCCCTAGCAACCAATAGTAAAGTTCCCCACCCCCTCACTGTTTTCTTCCTTAAATACGCGAAATTCGCGAACATAGGACAAATATTTGTCTATATATCCGCAAAATATCACAAATTGGAATATGGGCAATGCCACTCATCACTAAATAAAGAGTACCCTAATATATGAATACAATCTTACTAAACTAATACTATTCACTCCTAATATTTATTTACTGGCACCACCAGACTAGGTCAAGCTGGTGGTATGCGTTGACAATGTCTTCAGGTCTGATGGAGAAAAAAAAGGAAAGAGGATGGCGCCAATCAGAAAATAATTGTGAGTCCCTAGATATAACTGTAATCACTTCTATGGTATGCAGATACTTGGTACAGCTGATATCTACCATTATAAGGTCCTGTATAATAATCACTTATATGGTATACAGATCTCTGAACAGCTGAAAATTCGCGTATGCGAAAATTTGCATATGCGAAAATCCCCATATACAAAATTAGCATAAGCAAAAATTTGCATATGCGGAAATTAGCATGTGCAAATTTTCGCATATGCGAAAATTCGCACACCAGTCTCACACAGTAGTATTAGAGCCTGCTTTACACCACACAAGCTGGAAGCAGAGAGGGGTGATCACTGTGATGTGTACTGTGAAAAAAAAAACAAAAAAACGAATATTCGTAATTCCGAATATATAGCGCTATATTCGCGAATATTCGCGAATTCGCGAATTCGCGAATATGCGATATTCGCGAATAAAATTCGCATTGCGAATATTCGCGAGCAACACTACATATATATATATATATATATATATATATATATGTGGTAGGCCTCTGGGGTAAGAGTAGTGTAGTCAGGGTTTTGCTTCAGTATATCAGGGGTTAAGGTTAACCCTACAGTTCGTGATGCCAGGCTGAGGGCTAGTATGCTGAGGTAATTCTATTGCCGCCCTTCCCAGTAACGATAGGTGCATGCATAAAATGACTGAAGGTCCACAAGGTAGTTGAACTTGAACTTGGATAAACTTTACTTAACCCCTTAACGACGCAGGACGTATATTTACGTCCTGCGCCGGCTCCGGCTATATGAAGCGGGATCGCGCCGCGATCCCGCATCATATCGCGTCGGTCCCGGCGCTCAGCAACGGCCGGGACCCGCGGCTAATACCACACATCGCCGATCGCGGCGATGTGCGGTATTAACCCTTTAGAATCGGCGGTCAAAGCTGACCGCCGCTTCTAAAGTGAAAGTGAAAGTGACCCGGCTGCTCAGTCGGGCTGTTTGTGACTGCCGCGGTGAAATTGTGGCGTCCCGAACAGATTGCAGGACACCGGGAGGGCCCTTACCTGCCTCCTCGGTGTCCGATCGGCGAATGACTGCTTCGTGCCTGAGATCCAGGCAGGAGCAGTCAAGCGCCGATAACACTGATCACAGGCGTGTTAATACACGCCAGTGATCTGTGTAAAAGATCAGTGTGTGCAGTGTTATAGGTCCCTATGGGACCTATAACACTGCAAAAAAAAAAAGTCCAAAAAAAAGTGTTAATAAAGGTCATTTAACTCCTTCCCTAATAAAAGTTTGAATCACCCCCCTTTTCCCATAAAAAAAATAAAACAGTGTAAAAAAAATAAAAATAAACATATGTGGTATCGCCGCGTGCGTAAATGTCCGAACTATAAAAATATATAATTAATTAAACCGCACGGCGTACGCGCAAACAAATTCCAAAGTCAAAAAAAGCGCATTTTTGGTCACTTTTTATACTTTTAAAAATCATACCGATAAAAACTTCAGATCACGGCGCAAAAAATGAGTCCTCATACCGCCCTATACGTGGAAAAATAAAAAAAGTTATAGGGGTCAGAACATGACATTTTTAAACATATAAATTTTCCTGCATGTAGTTATGATTTTTTCCAGAAGTGCGACAAAATCAAACCTATATAAGTAGGGTATCATTTTAACCATATGGACCTACAGAATAATGATAAGGTGTAATTTTTACCGAAATATGCACTGCGTAGAAACGGAAGCCCCCAAAAGTCACAAAATGGCATTTTTTCTTCGATTTTGTTGCACAATGATTTTTTTTTTCCGTTTCGCCGTGCATTTTTTTGTAAAATGACTAATGTCACTGCAAAGTAGAATTGGCGACGCAAAAAATAAGCCATAATATGGATTTTTAGGTGAAAAATTGAAAGGGTTATGATTTTTAAAAGGTATGGAGGAAAAAACGAAAGTGCAAAAACGGAAAAACCCTGTGTCCTTAAGGGGTTAAAGACTTGCGGTACATCCAATGAACAGTAACAGTCTCATTAATACAGTCTCTATACACTTCATTGACTGACAGTTGTTGCGGACCTTGACTTTTAACATAAGTCTTAGAATTTAGAGTTAATTTGTGAAGATCCGTCCGGATTTAGGGGTTAGATATGGTCCGGTGATCTTGCAGAGTGCTTAGGGATTGATTACACTCACAGTTTGTAAAGATCAGCCGTCACTACAAGGTTCGGGCCTAGCTCACTGATGACAGCAGCGCAGATCCTTCCCTGTCAACAGACCACAAGGAAAGAGAGTGAGCAATGGCCGCCGCACCCTTATATGGGCAGGGCCATTTTTGATTGGTCCAAGTCAGCTGTCACTCACCGTTACATAGCCTGATGGGTAAACACCTGACTTCCTCCAAAGGTCCTTGAACTACAAACCATAGAGTCTTTGAAACGCATCACGTGACCCGCAGGTCCTGCAACGCTAACTAGGCAAGTACACCTACTATATAAATATATACATTAAATTTAAATAATTTTAATTACAAAAAGGGTGACAAGGGGCTATATAAGGATGAGGACCCCACCTACACCTAGGGACTCTGACTTTGGGGACCTCACCACAAGGCAGCGGACGCAATCCGGTGCCGGGACACCAATATATATATATATATATATATATATATATATATATATATTACATAAAAAGACTATTGCAGCAGCACACATTGGTCAAAAAATTGAGGCTCTTAGCGCACTTTTTGATCAAAATGTGTCCCCCATCCACCACGAGGAGGTGGCATCATTTAGGATGGGACCCTAGCACAAATTCTGAGCCTAATGCTCAAATATCCACTCACCTCTGCTGGGCATATAGCCTCTGACTGGGTGACATGCTGGATCCATAAACAATTTAAAACTCCAGGGGGAAGGGTGCACAGCTAAAGAGGGTGCCACTTCCCCCTGAGTTGTACAAACAAGCAAAAAGAAAAATAGCCAGCACAACAGCCTAATACACGGGTGCACACTGCTATGGCAGATACAAAGTATACAAAAAAAGAGGATTGCAGCAGCACACATTGGTCAAAAAATTTAGGATATATATATATATATTTTTTTTTTTTATAGGGGTGGTGGAGGGATTAGGGTAGCGGCGTGGCAGAAGTGTGACCAGCGCCGGAGCCTTGCAGAAGGCCCTTGCTTCTTTTGGTCCAGGGGCCCTGAGTGTTGTCAGTCCTCCCCTGGTTGCAGATTACTTGTAAAGTTTTTTTTGGGCCTTAGTGTCAGGTTACATTTCAAAATGGCCATTGGCTGTTGCTCGAACATCCTGTGCCCCTACTGGATTGCTTACCATGCCTTACTAAGTTGACAAATAATTGTCTACAATTGTCTTTTTTTTTTGGAGCGTGGAGTTAATAAGAAGTGGCACTTCCCAAATAGTAATTAACCCCTTAAGGACCCAGCCATTTTACACCTCAGGACCCGGCCTTTTTTTGCACATCTGACCACTGTCACTTTAAACATTAATAACTCTGGGATGCTTTTACTTATCATTCTGATTCCGAGATTGTTTTTTCGTGACATATTCTACTTTAACATAGTGGTAAAATTTTGTGGTAACTTGCATCCTTTCTTGGTGAAAAATCCCCAAATTTTATGAAAAATTTGAAAATTTTGCATTTTTCTAACTTTGAAGCTCTCTGCTTGTAAGGAAAATGGATATTCCGAATATTTTTTTTTTTATTCACATATACAATATGTCTACTTTATATTTGCATCATAAAATTGGCATGTTTTTACTTTTGGAAGACACCAGAGGGCTTCAAAGTTCAGCAGCAATTTTCCAATTTTTCACAAAATTTCCAAACTCACAATTTTTCATGGACCAGTTCAGGTTTGAAGTGGATTTGAAGGGTCTTCATTTTAGAAATACCCCACAAATGACCCCATTATAAAAACTGCACCCCCCAAAGTATTGAAAATGACATTCAGTCCGCGTTTTAACCCTTTAGGTGTTTCACAGGAATAACAGCAAAGTGAAGGAGAAAATTCACAATCTCCATTTTTTTCCACTCGCATGTTCTTGTAGACCCAATTTTTGAATTTTTACAAGGGGAAAAAGGAGAAAATGTATACTTATATTTGTAGCCCAATTTCTCTCGAGTAAGCACATACCTCATATGTCTATGTAAAGTGTTCGGCGGGTGCAGTAGAGGGCTCAGAAGCGAAGGAGCGACAAGGGGATTTTGGAGAGTACGTTTTTTTGAAATGGTTTTTGGGGGGCATGTCACATTTAGGAAGCCCCTATGGTGCCAGAACAGCAAAAATCCCCCACATGGCATACCATTTTGGAAACTAGACCCCTTGAGGTACATAACAAGGAATAAAGTGAGCCTTAATACCCCACAGGTGTTTCACGACTTTTGCATATGTAAAAAAATAAAAATAAAATTTCACTAAAATGTGTGTTTCCCCCCAAATTTCACATTTTTGCAAGGGTTAATAGCAGAAAATACCCCCCAAACATTGTAACCCCATCTCTTCTGAGTATGAAGGTACCCCATAAGTTGACCTGAGGTGTACTATGGGTGAACTACAATGCTCAGAAAAGAAGGAGTCATATTTGGCTTTTTGAGAGCAAATTTTGCTCGGGGGCATGTCGCATTTAGGAAGCCCCTATGGTGCCAGGACAGCAAAAAAAAACACATGGCATAGCATTTTGGAAACTAGACCCCTCGGGGAACGTAACAAGAAATAAAGTGAGCCTTAATACCCCACAGGGGTTTAACGACTTTTGCATACGTAAAAAAAAAAATAAAAAAAATCACTAAAAGGTGTGTTTCCCCCCCAAATTTCACATTTTTGCAAGGGTTAATAGCAGAAAATACCCCCCAAAATTTGTAACCACATCTCCTCTGAGTATGGAGGTACCCCAAAAGTTGACCTGAAGTGCACTACGGGCGAACTACAATGCTCAGAAGAGAAGGAGTCATATTTGGCTTTTTGAGAGCAAATTTTGCTCGGGGGGCATGTCGCATTTAGGAAGCCCCTATGGTGCCAGAACAGCAAAATAACCCCCACATGGCATACCATTTTGGAAACTATACCCCTTGAGGAACGTAAGAAGGCGTAAAGTGAGCATTTGCCCCCCACTGGTGTCTGTCATATCTTTGGAACAGTGGTCTGTACAACATTTTTAATTTGCACAGCCCACTCTTCCAAAGATCTGTCAGACACCTGTGGGGTGTAAATTCTCACTGCACCCCTCATTACATTCCGTGAGGGGTGTAGTTTCCGAAATGGGGTCACATGTGGTTTTTTTTTTTTTTGCGTTTGTCAAAACCGCTGTAACAATCAGCCAGCCCTGTGCAAATCACCTCAAATGTACATGGCGCACTCTCCCTTCTGGGCCTTGTTGTGCGCCCCCAGAGCAGTTTGTGCCCACATATGAGGTATCTCCGTACTCGGGAGAAATTGCGTTACAAATTTTGGGGGGCTTTTTTCCCCTTTACCTCTTGTCAAAATGAAAAGTATAGGGCAACACCAGCATGTTAGTGTAAAAAGTTTATTTTTTTTACACTAACATGCTGGTGTAGACCCCAACTTCACCTTTTCATAAGGGGTGAAAGGAGAAAAAGCCCCCCAAGATTTGTTAGGCAATTTCTCCCGAGTATGGCGATACCCCATATGTGACCCTAAACTGTTGCCTTGAAATACGACAGGGCTCCAAAGTGAGAGCGCCATGCGCATTTGAGGCCTGAATTAGGGATTTGCATAGGGGTGGACATAGGGGTATTCTACGCCAGTGATTGCCAAACAGGGTGCCTCCAGCTGTTGCAAAACTCCCAGCATGCCTGGACAGTCAACGGCTGTCCGGCAATACTGGGAGTTGTTGTTTTGCAACTGCTGGAGGCTCCATTTTGGAAAGAGTGGCGTACCAGACGTTTTTCATTTTTATTGGGGAGGAGAGGGGGGCTATGTAGGGGTATGTGTATATGTAGTGTTTTTTACTTTTTATTTTATTTTGTGTAAGTGTAGTGTAGTGTAGTGTTTTTAGGGTACAGTCACACGGGCGGGGGGGTTACAGCGAGTTTGAGCTGCCGCGCAAAATTTGCTGCATTGCAAACTTGCAGCCTGATACTCACTGTAAGCCCCCTGCCCATGTGAATGTACCCTGTACATTCACAGGGGGGGGGACCTCTAGCTGTTGCAAAACTACTACTCCCAGCATGCCTGAGAATGTTTGGGAGTTGTGGTTTTGCAACAGCTGGAGGCACACGGGTTGGGAAACACTGAGTTAGGAAACAATGTTTCCCAACCTGTGTGCCTCCAGCTGTTGCAAAACCACAACTCCCAAACATTCTCAGGCATGCTGGGAGTAGTAGTTCGGCAACATCTTTAGAGCCAGATGTTGCCGAACTACAACTCCCAGCATGCTTGGAGTTGTAGTTTTGCAACATCTGGAGGACTAGTTTGCAGACCACTAATACAGTGGTTCCCAATCTGTGCCCTTCCAGATGTTGCAAAACTACAACTCCCAGTATGCCAAAACTGTCCAGGCATGCTGGGAGTTGTAGTTCTGCAACATCTGAAGGGCCAGATGTTACAGCACTACAACTCCCAGCATGCCTGGACAGTAAGGGCATGCTGAGGATGTGTAGTTTTGCAACATCTGGAAGGGCACAGTGGTCCAAAAACTGTGGACCTCCAGATGTTGCAAAACTGCAACTCCCAGCATGCCCAGACGCCAAGGGCTGTCTGGGCATGCTGGGAGTTGTAGTTTACAGGGTCCTATTACAGCAATGCATGTCGCTTTACGGCGACGTGCATTGCTGTAAAGGGCCCGACCGCGGCTGAAGATCTACTCACCTGTCACCGCCGCCGCCATCTTCACCGCCGGGATCCGGGTCTTCAGGGACGAGGTAAGTACCGGGGCCAGTCCCCAGCACTCCCCCGTCCCCCGCCGCGTCCTCCGGTCTTCCTCCCGTCCTGTCCCGACTTTCAGGGGCCGGGCAGGACGGGAGGAAGTAACCGCCCCCCCTCCTGCGATTGGTCGGTTCACTAACCGACAGATCGCAGGGGATCGGAGGAGGTGGCAGGCTTGCCACCTCGCTCCGATACTTCAGCATGGTCCTGGCTGTCTGTGACAGCCGGGATCATGCGAAATTACCGGGTGGTCGGGTCCCAGAGACCCGATCAGCCCGGTATCGCCGCAGATCGCAAGGGCGATTTCCCATGCGATTTGCGGCGATCGCCGACATGGGGGGCCTACATGGCCCCCCTCGGCGTTTGCCCTGGATGCCTGCTGAATGATTTCAGCAGGCATCCAGTTCCGATCTCTGCCCGGCGAGCGGCAGAGACCGGAAAACGCCAGGACGTACGGGGACGTCCTGGGTCCTTAAGGCCCAGGGTGCGGGGACGTCCCCGTACGTCCTGGGTCCTTAAGAGGTTAAAGGGGAACTCCGGTGGAAAGAAGTAGAAAACAAATGTTTTCAAATCAACTGGTGCCTGAAAGTTAAAGAGATTTTTAAATGACTTCTATTAAAAAATCTTAATCCTTCCAGTACTTATTAGCTGCTTTATAAAACAGAGAAATGTGTGAATTTCTTTCCAGTCTGACAACAGTGCTCTCTACTGACACCTCTGTCTGTGTCAGAACTGTCCAGATTAGAATCATATCCCCATAGAAAACCTCTCCTACTGGACAGTTCCTGACACGGACAGAGGTGTCAGTAGAGAGCACTGTTGTCAGGCTGCAAAGAACTTCACAAATTTCTCTGTAGTATATCTGTAGCATATAGAAGCTGATAAGTACTAGAAGGGTTAAGATTTTTAAATAAGAGTGATCTACAAACCTGTTTAACTTTCTTGCACCAGTTGATTTGAAAAAACTTTTTTTCCACCGGAGTTCCCCTTTAATATATAATTGACGCATGTACTAGCAGCCATGATATAGACGAAAGAATAGCTGTGGAAACGCGTTGGTTCTGTTGACATGTGGAAGTACTACTATGCTTATTTTATATTTGTCTGTTAGAATAAACTGCAAACGTTACCTTCCATACCTCACTGGATTGGAGTCTACCTTGTGCTGGCTAAGTGTCCAGATTCCCTTTGACCAGCTTTCTATGTGTGCAAAACATACATGTGCCAGTTAACGGATACATTCCAAAAACTATATCAGTCTCTCACGAGAGCAGTGACTTGTAGAAACAATCTTTAAATCTTTGCTCAGCCCCACTACAGCAAGAGAATGTTAACTAGATTGGGGCACACATAATGTCAATGATGTGTCAAATGTATTATAGGGATTATCAAGCCAAAAAAAAAAAGTATCCCCTATAAGTAGTGATGAGCGGCATTGGCCATATTCGAATTCGTGATATTTCGTGAATATATAGATGAATATTCATCCTATATATACATCCAAATTTTCCGTATTCGCATATTCGTGTATTTGAGGAAGAAAACAGTGAGGGGTGGGCAACTTTACTATTGGTTGTTGATAACCTCTGACAAGTGTATTTGCATCATTCTAATTGGCCCACAAGTTAAAAGAAGCAATATGCGAATATGTGCATATGGGGAAAAAAGCGAATATTCGTAATTTCGAATATATAATGAATATATTCGAAATATTCGCGAATTTGCGATAAAAATTTGAAATGCGAATATTCGCGCCCAACACTACCTATTAGGAGATAATAGGGTAGGAGTAGACAAGATAGGGAATAAGCGTATGATTGAGTGGGATCTAACTGTTGGAACCCCACACAATTTCAGAGCAGAATCCCTATGGATAGTAGATACATTTTTGGGGGCTGGAATCTCATTTCAATCTCATTTTCTTATAACTGCCATATACATCTTTATTAAAGATTAAACTTTAACTCCCCTGTTGACAAGACTGACAGTGGCCCTATTGTCTATGAGATCATCGTCCACATAAAAAGGAAACCATAACAAAACCTTCATGTTCTTGATGAAACAATATGCAGATATTGATTTGCATTGACTACTGCATATTGTAAGCAATTGTTGGGAGTAGTAAATGATTCCATCTTACCTGGACGCAGATATCCTGATTTCACTGCATGCATTGCTTAGCTTGTTACTAAAATACAATAGCAGCACATCCAACATCTCCAGCAGTTCTCTGACTGCAAGCACAGACATAAATTCTATCAAGCATCTTCAAATATATCACAAGGCACACCGAAGGCCACTACGTCTTTGGAAATGGAGCAGATTATTGTGACACAGACTGAGTACATGAAATAAGAGCAGCAATATTACAAGCCTGAGTGTATAGCTGGCTCGTATGGGTACAAACCACAATGCGGATACAGAAAGAGGCTAGCTGTAAGCAATATAAATATAGTATTTAAACAATATTTACATGTTTGATTGCGAAAAGTCAATTCTTCAACATCATACACTTTATAAAGAACCCTGATAAAATGATGATTTTTCACAAACGGTGTATGAATTGTTATATAGACATACTATCTACCTATTATTGTGGCTATTGCTGCGGAAAAGTGTGACAGCTGGGACTACAGGGATCAGCAGATCTCTGCGGTGGCATTATTTATACAAGAGGTCATCCTATGAGACAGCCATTGAAGTGTTGAAATTGAGCAGATCTGCTGTATGCAGCTATAGTTCTCCGTTGAGTCCTTAGTGCCAAGCTCAGCAGAAGAGTTTACATGGTATCAGACAGCAATGACCTTATGATCTCATACCACCCAGGGCAATCCACCACACACACATATCTTTTACTGCTTTCACTCACATAAAGAATACCACTTCCTCTACAGTGTCCAGAAAGAAATCACTTTCTATTGCAGACCCCGAGGCGACAGCAATGGTGTAGAGACCCCTTAATGCTATGAAAGCAGATAAAAGAGAAACTAGAAGCACATGATACTGGGCAAACTTTCTGCTGAGTACATGGGTGGTGTGAATAAAGGCCAGTCTCCAATAAAAAGCAACAACAAAAAATGTATGCCTATTAATCATGTCATTGAATAATTGTCAATATGTTTCATTTTTAATGTAATTAAATCATAAACATTGATGGAATCACATGAAGTCAGTCGAACGTAAGATACTGAGTTGCTTATTTTAAGTATGAACTTCCCACAATGGCATCTGATGCAGACTGGTTGGAGATGAAATGGTTAAATGGCTAGTTTAAATAGCCTTTGTTGTTATTTAATTCAACAATCATGGTTTCGAATCAACTCCTGGGGTGCTGAGCTTGATGGAAGATGTATTACAGTAACAGCTGGAGTGCCACTGGATATTAACCACTGAGTTACTTTCCTCATTGGAAACACAGCTGAAATAATATACCATGGTGAAGTCGATGCTTCATGCCCTCTTCTATTATACTGCATTACTTTCTCCTCTATGTTGCCTAGACCATAGCAACCATCCAGCTCAATAATGTCTTCTATGTTATCTATCTCAAGATACATTCTCCTGACTACCCTTCATATTGCAGAACAATTTCATTTTTCATATGACCAATCATAAAATGTGTTGGCTCTGTAGTAGTAATACAAATATAAAAAAAAATATTCCTTGAAATCATATGTATAAATTGGGTTATCTATCTATCTTTTTTTTTTTTTTCTTTTTTCTTTCATTAAAACTCATTTTTGCTATTACACTTCTTGAGGAAAATAAAACACCTTTCTAATGAACTTTGTTTTTAAAAATGAAGTTTTCTATGTTTTATTTGTGTTTAAAAAAAAAGCTGCCACTAGGTATCTCCCTACTTGTCCAGAGCACATTTTCCCCCATCTTTTGCACAGACTTTGGACTCCTGCTGGCCTGGCAAAAGTCCAAACTCAGGAAATGCTGAGGGGGGTGTTTGCAGCTTTATCCATTAAGAGCTCATCTCACACTGAACTGCTCTGGGCTGTGTGTAGCACAGTGAGGGAGGAAGTTCTCCCTGGTATGGCTTCAGATGATGTCACACCTGCTGGGTAACGCCCCTTCCCAGTCTATGAATCAGACTGAGCAGAAAATACAGAGCAATATCAAGGTAGAAAACTAACATATAATAAAAATAAAGGCAGGGGTGGTTTATCATGATGAGGGCAATGAACTGGGAGGATTATAAAATTTAACAAGATCATAAGAAGTACTCTTTCAATAGATATATGTATACAGCAGTGGTCTTCTATCCGGTTTTCTTGGTTACCCTGCATAGAGTTAGGGCAGCATAGAGTAGAGGAGAAGATCCAGAGATTAAGAATCTCTGTATTCTATATAGTTTCTATGGCCAACGTAACATGTTTTTCACTACTGAATATACAGTGTAACAAACAGCGAAGTGGGAAATCTTGATCCTTGATCAGAGGAATAGATAGCAAGGAGGCAGAGTGGACAGCAATTCTGTGCCTACCTACATGGTGGGGCCTACTCACTCTGTGCAAGGGTTTAGAGATTTACTCAGTGAAAACTTCTCCCGATTACCCCTTTCAACTACATCCAAGCCAGTAGGATGCAGATGTGGTTGAATACTTTGGCAGTACAAGGAGTCATCCACTCATCTTTCCATATACTCCAAGACAGGGTAATGCTTTTTCTGTGTGGGGAAACTTATTGCGTTGGGGCACAAAGAGGGAAGTATAATTGAGGAAAGGTTACTCTAATATCTAAGGCACTATTACTGTCTGGGGCATTATTTGGCACCTTTGAGAGTGACAACTTTACATTTGAGAGGAACACCAGGCACAGTATTAGAAGAAGTAGCAGGATGATGTTGTTAAAGGGCAGCAAGATAGGTGGTTTGTGTAGAGGCTGGAGAATAGGTAAGAAGGGTGCTGTAAAAACTTAGAGCCAAAGATGTCTGGGTGTTAAACTCTACAGAGATGACTTATAGCTGGAAGAACTCTACATGATAGTCTGGGCCAGATGGACAAAAAGGAAATGAGAGAATATGCACCCTGTAGTCTCTTGAAGTAACTGAATCATATAAATGGTGCTGAACCCTGTAGCTATACTTACATCCTTGATATCTGTCAGATTACAGAAGAAGGCAAGTTTATAGCATTCTTTACGTTAAACTACATTAACAATCATGTTTTAGGGATCAGACAGTTGGATCCGGCAGGAGAATTTGAAAACTGGCTACTGCCGTATCCCTGCCCGACCTGTGCCATATCCCATTCATGTCAATAAGGTGGACGGAGTCAGCTAGTGACTCTGGTTGGCTAAATTTTGGACTGTATCAATTTTTGTTGCCAAACTGAATACCATGGTCTGCTGCAGTTCCGATACAGCAACAAAAACTGATACGGTTCAAAAATGAGTTGACCAGTCACTATCGGACTCTGCCCGGCGCAAGTGAATGGGGTGCCGCACGGGTCCGGCGGGAATACTACAGCAGCAGTGTAAAGCTGCTGGATGTGGATCCTCTAACCTGGGTGGCAGATGATATGGGCCTTATCAGGGAGTGGAGTCTAAAGTGCCACTGGTCTTCACCGGAGCCCGCCGCAAGGCAGGTTGGGCTTGCTGCGATACCCAGGTCACTACCCCTGATACGACTCGACCACACAGTTAACTGGGCAAGACAAGGTACAGAAGGATGAGACTGAGGCATAGTTGGACTTAGCAGAAGGTCAAGGCAGGCGGCAAAGGTACATAGTCAAAAAACATAGCAGAAGGGTCAAAATACATGACAAGGCAAACAGTCAATTGGAACACTTAATCTAAGACTAGGGGCACTGAAGATCCGGCAGGGAAGTGTGGGAGGTGGAAGAACTTATAACTGAGTCACAGGTGTTACCTAATTATTGGGCATACTGGCCGTTTAAATCTCTGAGCAGAGAGGCAGAGGAGGAGGCAGGAGGAGCATGAGGTGAGTGACGGGCTGGGATTGGCATGCGGGTACGTCCCATGATATGAATCCCAGCCCCGCCGGCAGCAGAAGGAGACGGGGCCATAGCGAAGGAAGGTGAGAAGCGGGTCAGGGAGAGCGGGGAGGTGAGCGCTTATGGTTTGAGCGCCGGACCCGAGCGCTCACCGTAACAGGCAGTTTTTTAAATTTTCCTGCAAATACCAGCTGACGTATCCCAAAATCGTGGTGTAAATGCATCCTTACATGGATATGGTATAATTTAGGGTACTGTATGTAATGAATGAAGTCCTTATAGGGTATGCAGCTCTTGGGAACCCAAATTTGACCACAGTTTCCATGCTACTTACGGCCTCAATATGTGATAGATAGTTCACCTTAAAAATATTTAACCCAGCACTTAGGCACCGATACAAAATGTATCTTTTATATGAAGACATAAAAACGTGGAATAAAACTGCCAAAAAGTTCTTAATCAGATTAGCAACTCCGTCCTGGCCAAGTAACCCTATATGACCACAGCAGCACTACCTTTATCTGAAAAGATTGAAAGATTGAAGAAAATAGGTATATGATGATCATAATATCTCATCATGACATAATAAGGAAAATAATGAATAGAGATGTTGCAAATTGTTCGCCGGCGAACAGTTCCCGGCGAACTTAGTATGTTCGCGTTCACATCGCCGGGCGAACATATGTAAAGTTCGATTCGTCCTCTATACTTTAACATTGCGGTAAACTTTGACCCTGTGAGTCAGAGTCAGCAGACACATTACAGCCAATCAGCAGCAGTCCCTCCCTTCCAGACCCTCGTACCTCCTGCACGGACGCCACTTTACCTTCATTCGGCATGCTGCAGGCTTAGAAAGTGGAGGGTCAGAGAAGCTGCTCCTGCTGTATAGGGAAAGTGATAGCTAGGTTGCTGCTAGGTGGTGTATTCAGGGTCCTCTTTACTCCTAAAGCACTAGTCTAACATCTGCTTTAAGGACAGCACCCAAAAAAGCCCTTTTTAGTGCTCAAATATCAGTCCGTGTGTCTTGCAACAGCTGGAGGCACCCTGGTTGGGAGGGAACCGCTGGTTAAAAGGGGCACTCCAGTGTAAAACTTAAGTTCCTTTAAGCAACTAAATACAGTATTAAAAGGGCTATAAGTTCAGTCCGTGTGTCTTGCAACTGCTGGATGCACCCTGGTTGGGGACCTCTGCTTAAAAGGGGAACTTCTCTGGCAACCTTTTTTGCTCATTGTCACACTAGTGCAAATCACATTTGGTGTGACAGTTGTTCAAATAAAAAATAAAAAAATACCTTTTTTAGCTGTGAAATGAAACCAGTGCTGCCTAAAGGGGGGCTCTAACTATGTGCTGCCTAATATGGGGGAATCTATGTGCTGCCTAAAGGAGGGATCTAAATATGTGCTGCCTAAAGGGGGCTCTATTTGCTGCCTAAAGGGAGGCTCTAACTATGTGCTGCCTAATATGGGGGAATCTATGTGCTGCCTAAAGGGGGGCTCTATGTGCTGCCTAAAGGGGGGCTCTATGTGCTGCCTAAAGGGGGGCTCTAACTATGTGCTGCCTAACATTGGGGGAATCTATGTGCTGCCTAAAGGGGGGATCTAACTATGTGCTGCCTAAAGGGGGGGATCTAACTATGTGCTCCCTAAAGGGGGCTCTATGTGCTGCCTCAAGGGAAGCTCTACCTATGTGCTGCCTAAAGGGGGATCTAACTATGTGCTGCCTAAAGGGGGGGGGATCTAACTATGTGTTGCCTAAAGGGGGCTCTATGTGCTGCCTCAAGGGAAGCTCTACCTATGTGCTGCCTAAAGGGGGGCTCTAACTATGTGCTGTCTAATATGGGTGAATCTATGTGCTGCCTATAGGGGGGATCTAACTGTGTGATGCCTAAAGGGGGCTCTATGTGCTGCCTAAAGGGGGCTAAATCATGTTATTCCAAAGAATTTAGGAATAATAGGTGATTTATGGATTAAAACCAGACTCTGCATCAACTATGTAATTTTCCATGGGAGTTTTGCCATGGATCCCCCTCTAGCACGCCACAGTCCAGGTATTAGTCCCCTTGAAACAACTTTTAAATCACTATTGTGGCCAGAAAGAGTCCCTGTGGGTTTTAAAATTCGCCTGCCCAATGAAGTCATTTGCAGAAGTTCGCGTCCGAGAACCGAAAATTTTATGTTCGCGACATCACTAATAATGAATATAATAATGCACGTCTTAAAATTTGATATTTTTCATGAGCCTATTTGTATATATAATGCAATGTTTAATTTTCAACCAACTTGATTGTCCCCATGTTCTTCCATTAGTTTTATCAGCATAGACATGGACAATTACATTGGAATCTCATTCATTCATTTACAATCCATTACAGATGTTTCCAATTGGATTGTTTGACCGTCGTAGTTTTCCACATCTCTGCCCATAATAATGCTTGATTATTGCCTAAAAAACAATTGAAATGTGTTGCACAAAATGACCTCCAGATTTGTCGAAACAGATGCTCAGCAATTTGCAAACTGTAACAGACTAGAGGGCCATACAAATAGGATGCAAACTATTAGAGCACCAGGCTTAATGACACATTGTAATGAAACGTAACATTGTACTCAGCCTAATAAGCTGTATTGTTCAATAAAAAATACCCTTCCATTCAGTGTTGGGTTTGGATACAAGGCTGTGCATGTGTCCTGCTAGCTTTGTATCTGGATGTCAGGAAGAGAAAGAGAGCGGGGATTGATTTATGCTAATGAGGATTGCTGGATGCCTTGCACTGGCTGCAGGAGTTAATTGTATGAATGGTAATGAGACAGTGCAGGCGACAGATGCTCACGTGCCTTTACAATCCAAATCCCACCAACAAATTCCTTCGACAGGAACTTTGAGGGATGTTCTGGCACCCTGGAGATGGTGATAGGCCCAGCTTTGCTGCGTGCCACCTGCTTGATCTTTTGTTGAAGGAAATGACTATTATAAGACCAGAAATGTTTGCTGACTTTATGGCACCATAGACAGAAGTTGAAAAAAAAAAAGAGCACAAACTCCATATTATCCCCTAAAGCTTAACAAGCAGTCTTAATAATCCATTATTCAGAAATCCTGTGGCTCCCTATGTATTTGGACATGCCATGCATATTTATAAAAGATGACTTTTGTAAATGAGGTCACTTTACGCATGTGTTTATACATAACTCCCTAATTAGGGCACTGTCACTCGTGGGCATTGTATGCCGGGTGAATAGGAAAAATGTGGCATTCACATGGGCGGATTTCATTTTAACAGCCTTCATTTATAAACAAGATGGACACTATAATAAGTCTTAATAAATTGCGCCAAGATGTTACAGATATTGATCTGGGGATTAAAGCCGCTCTGTGGTTACAAATCACAATAACTTGTGGAAACTGCAAAATATGGTAACTAAACATGAAAGATTAAATAGATAGATAGATAGTCTGAAAAATTTTAAATGGTATTACGGGATCTAACATTTTCGGGACTTCTGGAACCCTCGCGATCTCCCTGCAGCACCCGCAGGGCTGCGTCTCCAGTTTTGCAGGGCTACGTCTCCAGTTTTGGAAACCTCCGGTTTCTGGGACTGGAGACATGATGTCACGTCCCCTCGTGATGTCAGGCCACGCCCCCTCCATTCATTGTATATGGGAGGGGGCATAACGGCCATTACACCCTCTCCCATAGACAGGAATGGAGGGGGCGTCGTGTGATGTCACAAGGGGGCGTGGCATCACATCTCCAGTCCCGGAAACCAGAGGTTTCCGAAACTGGGGATGCAGCCCCACATACAATGCGGGAGATAGCGGGGGTCCCAGCAGCGGGCCCCCCCCCCCACGATCAGACATCTTATCTCCTATCCTTTGGATAGGGGATAAAATGTTAGATCCCAGAATCCCTTTAACGCAGATGTTAGGGAGCAAGGCAGAGAGAGTAAGATGGATCTATCAAAACTTAAAAAAAAAAAAATACAAAGGAAAAACCAAAAAAAAAAAAAAAAACTCAGAGCACATAGCAACTATTAAGGGCACAGCTTTTATTTTTTAGGAGCAGCAAACATAAAAGCCGTGTGCTGATTGTTTTAAAGTTTGATAAATGAGACCCAATGGGGGTGATAATCAAAAACTGTCTAATAATAATAATAATACTGTTTGTTACCCATTGAAACCAATCAGGGCTCATTTTACCAGAGCTCATTATGAAAGTTAAAGGGGTATTCCAGGATCTTTTTTCTATTCGACTATGCTACAGGGGCTGTAAAGCTAGTGTAGTTCATAATATAGTAAGAAGAAGAAAACACGGGGGCACTCACGGTACTTCGGTCAAAGCAGGCTTCTTTATTCAGGTAGCGAATGAACACATGTTCTGGCGGGGCGCCAGGAGCGAGCATGTGGGACGATAGCTATTTTGTGCCGATCCTGGCACTTCCTCACCTGGAGAAGTGCCGGGATCGCCACGAAATAGCTATTGTCCCACACGCTCGCTCCTGGCGCCCCGCCAGAACATGTGTTCAGTCGCTACCTGAATAAAGAAGCCTGCTTTGACCAAAGTACCGTGAGTGCCCCCGTGTTTTCTTCTTCTTGCTTTGTTGAGATTGCCGTATCTCTATATATGGGTTGTGCACCAAGTCTACCACTGCAGGAGTTACTGTCTTACCGCTGCACTAGTCAAGTACCTTGTTGTTCACTACTAACGATATTCACCAGTGCCAGCATCTGTACCTTTTTCAATGCTTTTGAGATCATAATATAGTGTCTGCACCTGTGTGTGACTGTTTTCTCACAAATCTTCTGTGATTATGGCCCCAATATTTATTTTTAACAGCATACAAAATAACTAATGTCTTGGGATTTCCCATGTTGCAGAGCGTGGAGACCTGACATCACTAGTCAGGTGATCAGGTGTCCTGCTTTAATGGAGGGACACCTACTCTTGTATCTACCATGTGATGTATTATTGACATACTTTCCCTTGTGACTGGATAGACTAGTACTACTATTAACTTATAACTACAGATATTATGACTGTATCTTTTATATTTTGCTCTTCGTAATCAGTGTTGGTATTATTAGTCTTGTTGCATAGCTATTATATATGATTTCAACTATTTGCTATTAGTTTGCTTATTTATTATTGCTGCTAGGAATAGTGCAATTTCATTAACACTATTGGCTTACCTATATTGGGGTACTATGTCACTAGGGAGTATCTGAGCTTTTTGTGTTTAAGGATTATGGCTGTCCCCTGGGAGGTGACTCTCCAGTTTTTTGGGGGCCCTCCTCCGTGGCGTCATGTATTTACTGGCTCCCCTATTTTAATTGTTTTTAATCTTGTCACATACACATCATCTTTTTGTTTATGTGAACCAATAAAAGTTTCAAATAGATAATTTGTGGTTCAGGAAGCATTGGTAGCACCCAGGTTGTAATTTACTTAGGTCAGGCCTACATTCTCTCATTATATCAATGGGTGGGGTGGCTGATGTGTGGGAGGGAGGAAAGGGACCTCATACTTACAAACTATGGAACTGTGAGATGTGTAGTTTAGAGAATGAAATTCAACAGGAAATATCCAGTACAGGTATGTACTACTTAAATCACATGGATAATCCCTTTAAGCTCTGATTGGTTGCTATGCACAACAAAGACCCATTTACTATTGAACAGTATCTCCCTGACTTTGTTTAATGTAAGGCTCACTTCACATTTATTTTTTAGGCACATCAGACGCATATATTCTGGAAGTATGACCAGATGTAAACCTCATGGAAGGTATGCTAAAAGATTGTCCACTGAACAAATATGCCTCAACATACTTTTTAGAAAGGAAATGTATATGGCTTTCTGCACAGGCATATCCAGTGGGCTTTGTTATAAGTGTGGATTGGGCGTGGTTATGTTAGCACACAGTTTACACACTGATTTTTGATGTGCAAATTTTGCGCAGCAGACACTCCAGCTGGGACAAGGCACAGACAGCCACTCTAGGCTGACAAGTACGTTACTCATAAGCTCCAAGTTGCTCTTCAACATTAGCCGACATTTAGCAAAGGTAACAAAATGAATGCTTACCAGCTGCACCTTGCGTACACTAATGTGCTGTACAGGTGACATTTTTTCCCTGCAAATGTTAATAAATGACCATCTAAGAGTCACTTGACCCCCTGAATGAGGTCACCATCATGTATCTCATGTTAGGTTTTGTATTTTTTTTTTGGTACATTCCTATTGTTTTTTGTTTTTTTTTGCCTTGGTATACGTGTAGCTACCTATATTCTCCCAGTCTTCTGGTGGGACCACATGGAAAGCTAAACTTTTGTTGTCCATTCACTTGGCTGTGGTGCTGTGTGGCTGGAATGGCATGGCCAAGTGCCAGTGGGGCTAAGTCAAGCAACGATGGAGTTGCCCAAATGCTAGGTCACTCCCTTTATGGGCTAAAATATTGTGGCAATGGTGGTCTCTGCATAGCACTACATCTTTTAGGTTGGGGACTCACCTGAAAGGCTTAAAAGGGTTATCCAGGAAAAAACTTATATATCTATATCTATATCTATATGTATATCTATATCTATATCTATATCTATATCTATATCTATATCTATATATATATATATATATATATATATATATATATATATATATATCAACTGGCTCCAGAAAGCTAAACAGATTTGTAAATTACTTATATTAAAAAAAATCTTAATCCTTTCAGTACTTAAGATCTGCTAAAGTTGAGTTGTTTTTTTCTGTCTAAGTGCTCTCTGATGACACCTGTCTCGGGAACTGTCCAGAGTAGAAGCAAATCCCCATAGCAAACCTCTTCTACTCTGTGCGGTTAACAAAACAAGCAGAGAGGCTAGCAGAGAGCACTGTTGCCAGACAGAAAAGAACAACTCAACTTCAGCAGCTGATAATTATTGAAAGGATTAAGATTTTTTAAAGGGGTAGTCCAGTGGTGAAAAACTTATCCCCTATCCTAAGGATTGAGGGGGAGTTGTATTGAGGGGGCGTGTCGGCCGCCGCCTCGTGCGGGGCTCCGTACAGGAGATCGCAGGGGGCCCCAGCGGTCGGACCCCCCGCGATCTGCAACTTATCCCCTATCCTTAGGATAGGGGATAAGTTGCTCACCACTGAGTCACCACTGGACTACTCCTTTAATAGAAGTAATTTATAAATCTGTTTAATTTTCTGGAGCCAGTTGATATAAAAATAATTTTTCTTTCCTGGTAAATGATGCTGTGAAATTGTAGATCAATGTATAACATGTAAACTGATTTGCAGTAAGTGTGAACTGAGCCTGATATTTGAAAAAGGGTCCCTAGATGAGTGTCAATGCATAAAGTATCTGTTTGTATAAGGATATGCTTATGGTTGCATAGTGTCAGTTTTCTTGTCAACTTTAACAGCTCTGTCCTTGGCTTTGTGAAACAGATTGCTACAGTTCAGAGAAAGCTTGAGTGTCTGGTACTCTGTCTAGAGGGCTCACTCAAGCCTCTGGCTTCACAAAGACAACTCCATGGCCCCTTGTTTCTGCACGTGGAGCTCTACTCCTTCAGACACAATAAAGACCCCTGGTGTCAAAGGTGCACTGAGCTGCAGAAAGCAAACAAACAACTTTCACAGCTTAGTAAAAGAGACCATCACCAGCCTGAGTAAGTTTATCTAGCTGGGGAACTTTGAAACGCACTGGAAGAAAAATAAGCAAATTGCAAATGGTCACCAGAAAAGCGAGAAACAATAGTTCACAGAACACTTCCCTCTACCTAATATCATTTTCTCTAAATATCTACCATATTTTTCACCCTATAGGACGCACCGGCGTATAAGACGCACCCAATTTTAAAGGTGCAAAATCTAGAAAAAAAAGATTCTGAACCCAACAGTGATCTTCAACCTACGGACCTCCAGATGTTGCAAAACTACAACTCCCAGCATACCCGGACAGCCAACGGCTGTCCGGGCATGCTGGGAGTTGTAGTTTTGCAACAACTGGAGGTCCGCAGGTTGAAGACCACTGGTATAGGAGGTAATACTCACGTGTCCCCGCCGCTCCGGACCCGTCACCGCTGCCCTGGATGTTGCTCCATCGCTGTTGTCGCATCCCCGTGGTGTCCCCGACGCTCCGGACATCTTCTTCCCCGGGATCCACGCTCTCCGTCTCCATCATCACGTCGCCGTCATCACGTTGCTACGCATGCCACTCCTATTGGATGATGACGTGATGACGTCGAAGGAGAGCGCCGGCCATGCAGGGGATCCCGGCACGGAGCAGACACCGAGGAGGCAGGTAAGGTCCCTCCCGGTGTAATGTAAGCGGTTCAGGATGCCGCGATTTCACCGCGGTGGTCCCGAACAGCCCGACTGAGCAGCCGGGTTAGTGTCACTTTCCCTTCAGACGCGGCGGTCAGCTTTGATCACCGTGTCTGAAGGGTTAATACAGGGCATCACCGCGATCGGTGATGTCCTGTATTAGCCCCGGGTCCCGGCCGTTGATGGCCGCAGGGACCGCCGCGATAGGTGTGTGTGTGTATTCGCCGTATAAGACACACCAACTTTTTCCCCCCAGTTTTGGGGAAGAAAAAGTGAGTCTTATACGGCGAAAAATACGGTAAGCCATGCATTCTAGTCTCTACTCTCTAGAGGGGATCTGAAGTGAGCACCTTCTTCTCCCAAGCTTGCTAAATTACTTTGAAAATGCATTGAACTTTTTCCTCTTTCTCAAGCTTCTTATATTCAAATCAATAATTTCTAAATGTGTCTGCCTGTTGTTGAGAAAGTAACCCATTTCACGTGGGCATATATTAATTTACGCACCGGTTTAAATATTTTAGCATGAGGCACTGAACTATTTCTACCTATGAATAATTCATCCCACAAACACGGCAGAAAAGGCAATAACTGTTTCTTTCTTTCTTTTTTTTTTTAAGTACAAAAACTACCTTTACTTTTGAAAAGGATTTTAAAGAAACCAATTTTTCCAATTATTGTATGAAAGAAAGTGCTGGAAGCTGTATGGAGGAGGGATTTTTTTTAGGGCTTTAATAAAATCTGGCCATGAAGTAACAAAATTAGATTATCTTTCAATCCTCTTCAGTCCATCTTTGACTCATTCATTTCCAGCTTTTGATGTTTGCAAGGCCTGAAGTGATATAATTATTGACATGAATGGTTGGGCTTTTCGGCCAGATGGCTATAGACCCCAGTTGCTGGTAGAAGGTGTGAGGGGATTGAGGATCAGCCGACACTGAAAGGGTAGACAACTTGTAAAAACAGTATTATTCATGAGGAGAAATGTTCATCAGCCTGACCCAGTGCTAAATACATTCATTATAGGCATTTCCATTCTGCACAATTTGCCACACGGCACCGGTTTGTGAAAGAGGGGAACAATGGTATATAAAATGCTTTAGAATTCTTGGAGGGAGGAGGATTCACGCTGGGCTTCAACTTGCCTCTTCTGAAAAAGGAAACTGCGCTATGGTTTTACTTGGGAAAAAAAAAAATCCAGCAGAGAAACCTAAGGGAGGAAAATCAAAGCAACAGTCACTGCGTGAAAGTAGTAACAGAAATGAGATGGAGAAAGGTGAAAATAAAATGTGCTCCATATACAATAAATGTTTGCAGCCAGGGAGAGAAATAAAAGGATCGAAAAAAAAATACACTTGTCAGAAATAATCTTGACGTGATGAGGAAACGTTCCCCAGCCTGGGCTACATGGATAGATCACAGTCAGGCTGGAAATGTGTCTGCAAACTTTGACAGAACAGAATATAGGCAAGGGAAAGGGGGAGAGAAAGGGAGGACGTAAGAGAGAGGAGTGCAGGGAAAGGGAGAGAGGTGGAAGGGAAATCAAATGGTTTCAATAAGGGGGATGGTAAAGGAAGACTGAGAATGGATATGGAGGGTAAAGGTATATAGCTTAAAACAACCGAGTGGAGGAGGGGGAGGAGGAGTGAGTTTGAGGGAAAAAGGAGACATGGGAGAGGAAAGGGAAGTGTAGATTAATAGAGGATGTTTGAGGTAGAAGTGCTGGTGGGAAAGAACTGGTGTGGGTTACACATCTGGTAGAAAAGGCATAAGATGGTGGGGGGGTTATTTCTCGATAAAGCTTGGACGGAATAATAATGTTGGTAGAAGAGCTGTGAGTAGAGAGAGTATATATGAAAGAGGGGTTGGGGTATTAGAGAAGATAGTGGTTCCTCTTCTGGATGGAGAGAAAAGTACTAAAGAGCAGAGAGAGGAGTGTGAAGGAAGAAAGAAAGTGCTTTAGATGTACTGAGAAAAATCTTAGAAGAGATTTTATTTATTTTTATTTTTTTGAGAAAAGAAGTGGGAAAAGGTGCTGGATACGAAAAGAAAGGGGAGGCGTCAATGTCTGGGAGAAGAAAGGGAGTTGTAATAGAAGTAGGAGAGAGAAGCAGCCAAAACGCGAAGGAAAATAGATTAGAAACAGAAGGACCAAGAAAGAATCAGAATCTGGGAACAATGCAGAAGAAGTGCGGAAGAAAAAAGAAACAGTGAGACAGAAGAATTCCCATATGTTAAGAATACATAATATGAGATACAGTGTTTTTATCCAGAATCACTTAGACCTATGGTTCATAGTGATGGACATACAAAGGCATATTATTGGTTCCTGTATACAGGATCAGACACAATGAGCATTAATGTCTATACACTAATAGGTGAAGAGGAGGATGCAGAGGTAAGGTTCAATACGGACCTTGGCACCTCATTATTCATATAATAAGGCACTTGTAATAAAATGTGTGTGTGGAAATGAGAGACTGTGGCCCAACCATTAGGAGCACAGGCACCATCACAGATTTTGTATCTGAAACAGATGACATAAAAGTAGGTCGATGATTGAACAAATGATCGTCTGACAAACAACCATTGCACAGATGCAGTCATACACATTCTAATCCATATTAGCAGTTAAAGTTCTTCAATAACCATTCATGATCAATGACATGGGGCAAAGGACAAACAATCTTTCCAGAAATATTCTTGAGAATGTTCTGAGGATATTTTGAGAATTTTCTTTTTTTAAAGATTGTTTTTCAACAAAGTTTTTCTTTCCAACTACCATCCGAAAGTTCCCAGCAAGGCTGCTATTTGTAAGTCTATCATCGGGTACAATTTATTAGCAGACATATGATTGTTTTAGTTACGACTGTTCACTTTCATCTCTTCAATCTAAGGTGTATGGGCAAGGGATTTGTTTAAAGATATCAAATGTGGCTGAGAAAAAAAAAAGTATGCCAAATGCCAAAAAATGGTCCTAAGATCAGAAAACCCATTTTATGCATGAGGCCCGTGTCTCTGGTTGAACTCAGATCGCGGAATAACAGTGTTTAAGTACCGTACTTTTTGCCGTATAAGACGCACTTTTTCTTCCCCAAAACTGGGGGGTGGGAAAGTTGGTGCGTCTTATACGGCAAATACCACGGCGGTCCCTGCAGCCATCAACGGCCGGGACCCGCGGCTAATACAGGACATCACCAATTGCGGTGATGCCCTCTATTAACCCTTCAAATGTGGTGATCAAAGCTGACTGCCGCGTCTGAAGCAAAAGTAACACTAACCCGGCTGCTCACTCGGGCTGTTCGGGACCGCCGCGGTGAAATCACTGCGTCCCGAACAGCTTACAGGACACGGGGAGGGACCTCACCTGCCTCCTCGGTGTCTGCTCTGTGCCAGGATCCCCTGCATGGCTGGTGCTCTCCTTCGTCGTCATCACGTTGTCGCGCACGCCGTCCTGTCATCCAATAGGAGTGGCGTGCATAGCGGCGTGCATAGCGGCATGATGGCAGCAAGGGAAAGTGAGGATACCGGGCAGCAAAGACGTTACAGAGTGACGGGGACACGGCAACAGCGATGGAGGGCGACATCTAGGGCAGCGGGGACGGGTCCGGAGCGGCGGGGACACCAGTGATCTTCAACCTGCGGACCTCCAGATGTTGCAAAACTACAACTCCTGGCATTTCAGGACAGCCTACGGCGAGAGGTCCGCAGGTTGAAGATCACTGTCGTATACTTTACATTGTATTTGGTGCAGAATCTTTTTTTTCTAGATTTTCACCCTTTAAAATTACGGTATACAAATTCTAGTTTACTTTGACTGGGCTGCCCAAGTGTCCTGAATGAATAGACAAGTAACATTTTTATAGTATTGTGCCAACTACCAGTCACATGGTTTTCACCCTATGGATAACAGTCAACATGCCTTTTTTTATTTTTTTGGAAACACTGACCTTTCAACCTAACTCAAAAATATGACTTGCTTCACTATGGTATCCAAGATGTCATTGGTGCACAGTAGTATCTGTAGCTCCCAGTTACACGCATACAGGGGGCCCAAGAACCATAAGTGCCCCCCCGCTGCTGTACATATCATATATATGGTTTAGCCCATGGAGTAGCATGTAAACCTAGTCAAGGTTATGAAGATCCCTTTACATAACAGAAAGCAGAGAAACTGTGGATACTGCGGCATAGCTCCACGCTGGGTTTTATTTAAGTTTGTTACTAGATAACATTTCCCAGTAAACCTCCTACTGTGTGACTAAGCCATAGAAGAGTGACTCCTCATCTGCTGCGCTGCTATCACTTCTCCCCTGCACTTTCGTATTCCTTAAGAAATAAAGCACTTACTAGATATGCCGTGTCTGCTGATGTCTTCTATAGCTGTAGCATTGCTTAATGGAAGCTTGCAATGAGCACTCTGTGCCACCATCAGCAGGTAAATTAAGATGGGGGGGGGGTAGTGACAAGTGAGGCAGGAGACATTTTTAGCAAAAATCTTTCATTTGCCTGCAATTTTCTTTGCATTGATCAAGCCCAATTTAACCACATTACTTCCATCACTGATGCACATGATTCTCATAGAGCCGCTGTAGCCATCTATTAAAGGCGCTCAATAGATATACCGTATTTTTTGCCGTATAAGACGTACTTTTTCTTCCTCAAAACTGGGGGGGGGGGGGGAAGTTGATGCATCTTATACGGCGAATACACATTAAAACCCTGTCCTATCGCGGCGGTCCCTGCGGCCATCAACGGCCGGGACCCGCGGCTAATACAGGACATCACCGATCGCGGTGATGCCCTGTATTAACCCTTCAGACGTGGTGATCAAAGCTGACCGCCGCGTCTGAAGGGAAAGTGACACTAACCCGGCTGCATCGGGAGGGACCTTACCTGCCTCCTTGGTGTCTGCTCCGTGCCGGGATCCCCTGCATGGCCGGCGCTCTCCTTCGTCATCATCACGTCGTCGCACACGCCATCCTGTCATCCAATAGGAGCGGCATGCGTAGCGACGTGATGGCGGCAACAGACAGCGAGGATGCCGGGCAGAAGAGACGTTCCGGAGCGACTGGGACACCCCGGGGACGCGGCGACATCGATGGAGGGCGACATCCAGGGCAGCGGTGACGAGCGGTGACGGATCCGGAGCGGCGGGGACACGCGAGTATAACCTCCTATACCAGCGGTCTTCAACCTGCGGACCTCCAGATGTTGCAAAACTACAACTCCTGACATGCCCGGACAGCCAACGGTTGTCCGGGCATGCCGGGAGTTGTAGTTTTGCAACATCTGGAGGTCCGCTGGTTGAAGATCACTGTCCTTTACTTTACATTGTATTCTAGATTTTCCTCCGTTAAAATTGGGTGCATCTTATATGCTGGAGTGTCCTATATGGCGAAGAATACGATAGGTGTAGGAGTGCTCATTTGCAAGCCATGAAGTGTGTCTATTCTCATTCTATGACATACCATGCCTTTGTTTTCTTCTTCTATACAAGTGACACTGCCCTGGGGGGAAGCGCACTGCAGCCTTTTAACTTCATCTATTCTTTTCCAACTGCAGTAGGCTTGTGCTGGAGGCTAGTACCCAGCCTCATTCTGTGGGATGACACAAGGCACCACCTCCCCCCTTAAATTTGTCAAAACTATTCAGAAAGCAGACAGAATTAAAAGGCAACCACATCCCTGGTGTCTTCATCCCAGTTAATAAAGTGATCCTCCTTAAGATGATGTTCATATGTACAGGAATCTGATTTTTGGACAACTTTGGGCACCAAACCTCCACAGTGGATTACAGTACTTTGCAGATGGATGGCATGGTAACAAATATTATTTACATGCTGCAGATTGTTTACAAACTGAAATGACGTGGTCTGGATTCTTACATTTAAAGAGTATCTGTCATATCTATGCCTAATCCTGATCATTTACATATGACATGTTTTTAAGTGTATAGCACCTATATTTGTCTCACAAATACCTTCTTTCTATTACCCCATTGGTTTTCTGTTTTCATTCTGCAGCCTGATAGGACAGGAGTGAGCACAGAGGAGTGCTAGTCCCCACCCTGACCTACCGGGCTTTGTCCCAGCCTATGCTTCATCTTGGACAAATATGATCTTGCAGCTGGAAAGGATTATGTTCTGAATGGTATGGGGACCCCTAGTGGTGTCCAGATTAAAGATTAAAAAAAAATAATAATAAAAAAAACACTATATTAAAGGGGTACAACTGTGCTGACAACTTATCCCCTATCTAAAGGATAGGGGATAAGTTGCCTGATGGCGCAGGGTCTTGCCACTGGGGACCCCCGCGATCTCACACGCAACACCCCGCTGTCATCAGGTCTGATGACTGCCGATCACTGGGCCAGAGTATCGTGATGTCACGGCTCCGCCCCCATGTGACGTCACGCTCCGCCCCCTCAATGTAAGTCTATGACAGGGGGTGAGACAGCTGTCTCGCCCCTGCCATAGACTTGCATTGAGGGGGCGGAGCGTGATGTCACACGGGGGCGGAGCTGTGACGTCACGATCACCGGCCCCGTCATCAGACCCGCTCCGGGGCCTGATGACAGCGGGGTGCTTTAGATAGGGGATAAGTTGTCAGCACGGTAGTACCCCTTTAACCTCACCATTTCTCTGGCATTCCTGCAGCAGTGTTATCCTAATGCCTACAGGTTAGACAGAGACCATTCTCTGAGGCCATTTTTTTAAGCAGAATCAGCATGGGAGACATTACCGCCTATGTGGAAGGTAATGTCTGTGTGGTTCTAACGTCAGACATACTCTGTAGTGTGAACCTAACCTTAGTGCCCAATATCAGATAAACATAATGTACAGACATATTCTGTAACTTTTCCATCTACGATTCATTGAGATGTCCCTTTAAAAAAAATATATATATATACTTTTTGCACATAGGGGGACATTTATCATGGGCTTGTCCAATACAAGCCCCCCCAAGAAAAAAAAAAAAAAAAAAACAAGTCCGACCATCATCTGCTGAAAGTCAACATCCCTCACAGGGACCCCTCCTAAAATAAGCATCCGTGAATTCTAGTGCTCCAGAATTCCCTTCTATTCCCTGGAGTGCAGCCTCACACATGTGCCTTGTTAGCTTCCATGGAAACTCCCTTTTCAATTCACATCTATTGGTCATACTTAGAATTTCAGAAATGGTGCTCTGTGTACAGTTGGGGGATATGCTCAGTGTGCAGTTTTGAAGACTATACCATATAGACTACCTATTTAGTGGCGTAAATGTGCCCCGCTGTTTAAAAAAGGAAGGAGGATTGAAAAAACATAGAAAACATAGTTACGTACACTCTTCAATACAGCTCGTAACTGTGTTTTCCAACAGTCAGGCTCCAGCGGTTGCAAAACTACAACTCCCAGCATGCCCGGACAGCCTTCGGCTGTCCGGGCATGCTAGGGGTTGTAGTTTTGCAACAGCTGGAGGCACTTTGGTTGGGAAACACTGGCTTATTTAAATTAAAAAAAAAACATACATGTGGGACTATGGGCATTGCAGGAGTAGAACGTACTCCTGCTTTTTATACCAAGCTGAGGTATTTATTTTAGTTTTGCTATTTCACATATCAATTTGCTTTCCTCTTACTTTAGCCTTCCGGCTGTCCAGGCATGCTGGGAGTTGTAATTTGCAACAGCTGGAGGCACTGTGGTTGAGAAACACTGCACTATACCGATCAGGTATAAGGGGATGTCCAGAATTAGAAAAGTCCTACTCCTCGGTTTGGATGTGGTATTGCAAATCAGTTCCATTGACATGAATTGATCTGACTTGCAATACCGTACACAACCTGAGGGCAGATGTGGTGCTATTTTGTGTTCAAAGGCACTTATGTTTTTTTTTTTTTTCTTTAGCAATCCGACTCATATAGGTGTAACCCAAGCCTTCAATATTAGATCAGTGGGGTCTGACTACTGGCATGCCCCACTGATCAGTTGTTTAAAGGGGCTGCAACACTTATGTGAACACCACAGCCTCTTCAGTGTTTACTAATGAATTGAATGGAACAACACTGCAGAACCTTGCAATGCCCATAGCAACCAATCAAATCGCTTCTTTCAATTTCACAGGCCTTTTCAAAAATGAAAATGACTGATTGCTATGGGCAACTCAGCAACTTTTCTTTTGGACAGGTTTTGATAAATCTCCCCCCATTGTCCTTAAAGGGTACTCTGATGGAATCAAAGGTGTTAGTGGAGAGCACCATGGACAGAAAAAAAAAAGAAATCCAAAAAGAAAAGAATTGTCTCTGTAGTATATAGCAACCAATAAGTACTGGAAGGACAAAGATTGTATAATAGAAATAATTTACAAATCTGTTTAACTTTCTGGCACCAGTTGATTTAAAAAAAAAAAATAAAAATTCCACCAGAGTGCCCCTTTAACCCCTTAAGGACGCAGCTCATTTTTACCTTAAGGACGCAGCTCATTTTCACCTTAAGGACGGAGACATTTTTTTCAATTCTGACCACCGTCACTTTAAGCATTAGTAACTCTAAGATGCTTTTACCGATTATTCTGATTCTGAGATTGTTTTTTCAGGAAATATTCTTCTTTATTTTGGTGGTAAATTTTCATCGTTACTTGCATCCTTTCTTGGTGAAAAATCCCAAAATTTCATGAGAATTTTGAAAATTTTGCATTTTTCTAACTTTGAAACTCTCTGCTTGTAAGGAAAATTGATATTCCAAAAAAATGTTATATTGATTCACAAATACAATATGTCTACTTTCTGTTGGCATCATAAAATGGGCATAATTTAACTTTTTGAAAACATTAGAGGGCTTCAAAGTATAGCAGCAATTTTCAAAATGTTCATGAAAATTTCTAAATCTGAAGGGACAGATGTTACAGAACTACAACTCCCAGCATGCCTGGGCAGTCTAGGCATGCTGAGAGTTGTAGTTTAGCAACATCTGGAGGGCTACCGTTTGGGCACCACTGTATATAGTGGTCTCCAAACTGTGACCCTCCAGATGTTGCAAAACTACAACTCCCAGCATGCCCAGACAGCCTTTGGCTTTCTGGGCATGCTGGGAGTTGCAGTTTGGCTTCCACTAGGAAGGCAGCAGTAAAGATCGCTTTACTGCCACCTTCCTTGATGCTCTGCACCCTCGCCTCCCTACCTGTGCCGCTGATCTACGCTGATGCCACCGATGTACGGCGGTCCCCACGGCATCTTCTTCCCAGGTACGGCCTCCATCTTCTCCCCCCGTTCTGCCCAACATCCAGGAGTGGGCAGAGCGGGGGGTTTCCATGGTAATCCCCTTCCTTCAACTGCCATTGGTCAGTAGTCATTGCTGACTAATGGCAGGGGATAAGAGGAGGTAGCACCACTGTAACCTCGCTCCTATCCCTTCGGATGATCGGGCTGTAACTGACAGCTCCGATCATCCCTATTTTCTGGGCGATCGGGTCACCAGAGACCCGATCAGCCAGGAATAGTGATAAATCGCAGATCTGAATTGATCTGCGATTTGCCGCGATCGCTGACATGGGGGGGTCTCAGGACCCCCCTCGGTGATGTGCCGGGATGCCTGCTGAATGATATCAGCAGGCATCTCGGTCCGGTCCCCACCCAGCGAGCGGCGGGGACCGGAATTCCCACGGGCATATCCATACGCCCTACGTCCTTAAGGACTCAGGATGCAGGGCATATGCACACGCCCTGTGTCCTGAAGAGGTTAAACAAGCCACAAATTAATTCCATGTCGTGGCAACCATTGTGACTGGAGCCAGAGAAATTAGAAGGCATTGTACACGCAACATTAAAGGGGTACTCCGGTGGAAAACTTTTTTTTTTTTTTTTAAATCAACTGGTGCCAGAAAGTTAAACAGATTTGTAAATGACTTCTATTAAAAAATCTTAATCCTTCCAGTACTTATTAGCTGCTGAATACTACAGAGGAAATTATTTTCTTTTTGGAACACAGAGCTCTCTGCTGACATCACGAGCACAGTGCTCTCTGCTGACATCTCTGTCCATTTTAGGAACTGTCCAGAGCAGCATATGTTTGCTATGGGGATTTTCTCCTTCTCTGGATAGTTCTTAAAATGGACAGAGATGTCAGCAGAGAGCACTGTGGTCATGAAGTCAGCAGAGAGCCCTGGGTTCCAAAAAGAAAACAAATTTCCTCTGTAGTATTCAGCAGCTAATAAGTACTGGAAGGATTAAGATTGTTTTTAATAGAAGTCAGTTACAAATCTGTTTAACTTTCTGGCACCAGTTGATTTAAAAAAAATATATATATATATTCCACCGGAGTACCCCTTTAATAGATGTCCCCCTAAGGCGGTGTTTTCCAACCAGGGTGCCTCCAGCTGTTTCAAAACTACAACTCTCAGCATGCCAGGACAGCCGAAGGCTGTCCTGGCATGCTGGGAGATGTAGTTTTGCAACAGCCGTAGGCACCCTGGTTGGGAAACACTGCCCTAAGGGCTTATTCACATAGAAGAATTTCTGAGCAGAATCCGGCAGAAAAAAATCTACTCAGAAATTCTGTTGCAGCAGCCTCCCATAGTTTCAGTGGGATTCTGCTGCACCGTGCATACGCCAGAATTTCCGCAGTGGATACATTTGTTGCGGAAATTCAAATTCTGTACTCATGTTCATTCTTTCTGCGGGTTCCGCTCTGAAATGCATTGTTATCTATGGAGATGGCACATTACTTATTGGTTTTAGCGCTGCCCACAGAATGTCCGCCCAGAAGGGCCCTTAGGATGTTTATTATATTTTCTATAGGAACAACCTGAAGGTCAATCCTCCAGCTCTTTTCTATAACTAATACTATATTCAGAAACTTCTGCAATTGAAAATCAGTTCCATTCGTCTTCTGGGGTTGACTCTAGAGATGAGCGAACTTACAGTAAATTCGATTCGTCACAAACTTCTCGGCTCGGCAGTTGATGACTTTTCCTGCATAAATTAGTACAGCTTTCAGGTGCTCCGGTGGGCTGGAAAAGGTGGATACAGCCCTAGGAGACTCTTTCCTCGGAATGTATCCACCTTTTCCAGCCCACCGGAGCACCGGAAAGCTGAACTAATTTATGCAGGAAAAGTCATCAACCGCCGAGCTGAGAAGTTTGTGACAAATCGAATTTACTGTAAATTCGCTCATCTCTAGTTGACTCGGTCGGTATGCACATGGATTTCTGCAAGTGATGGCCGTCATAGATGGCGCTGAGGGGGGAAGCGTTAGACATATGAATAAGAATTACCTGCATAAGAGAATTGATAGGTTATGTCACTGTACACATTGCAGAGATAGTAAAATAAATCAAAGCTGGCTGCAAGATGTCACTTTCCAGCAAGAGAGATGTGGAAATTACAACCGGAGGCAGCTGTGTGTGTTTTACATACAATGTTTATACAGTTGTCAGAGGACTGAGCTATCTCATATGATATGACTATGACATGGACAGATGCAGCAGAGCTCTACTACCTGGAGCAAAGAGGACTGGTAGAACATGATTAGCTTTCCCTCAAAAAAGTCTGCTATGCACAGGAAATGGTTAAAACTCCATATTTGGCCTTCTTCATTTACCCTATTTTTTGTGTTTTGTTTTACCTTGTAAAAAATGCCATGGTTTTTAATGGGGTTTCATGAGTGTGTGTGTGTGTGTGTGGGGGGGGGGGGGGGGTCCCACATATTTTTTATGACTTTTCATTTTACTATATTTTAGTTTTTTTGTATCATTTCTTCATTTACACCCTGTCTGTGTGCTTATCTCCTGGTTTTCTTCCTTTTTTTTTTTTTTCTAATTCCCTGGTTTATGTTGCGCACACTGTTTGCAGTTCACTGAACAGGAGGGGGTGTTACTTTACTTGGCCTTACTTCTCATAAGGGAACCTCCTTCCTCACCCCTCAGAACTGAGTACTGCCTGCTCTGTAGTACACCAGGCTCACATAGCAGGCTGATTGACTAGCCAGGAGCACCCAAAGAGCCCTGCTTGTCCCATCCATACTTTTTGTATTTTGTCCCAGCTGAGACACAAACACATGTGAAAGCTGCAGAGACAAGAAAGTGTTCTGGACAGTGGAGGGACCCCTAGTGGTAAGGAGTATAGAGAATTTTTCAGACAGAAAGGAAAATGGATAGATATGATAGACAGATAAAGAAAGATAGATAGATAATAGATAGATAATAGATAGATAGATAGATAATAGATAGATAGATGATAGATAGATAGATGATAGATAGATAGATAATAGATAGATAGATAGATAGATAGATAGATAGATAGATAAATAGATAGATAGATAGATGATAGAAAGATAGATGATAGATAGATAGATAGATAGATATGAGATAGATAGATAGATGATTTATAGATAGATAATAGATAGATATGAGGTAGGGAGAGAGAGAGAGAGAGAGAGAGAGAGAGAGAGAGAGAGAGAGAGAGAGAGAGAGAGAGAGAGAGAGAGAGAGAGAGAGAGAGAGAGAAAGATAGATAGATAGATAGATAGATAGCAAAATAGGCACATATGGACGGACAGACAGACAGATAGAAGATAAAGGTATAAATAGATAGATAGATACCGGTAGGTAGATAGATAGATAGATAGATAGATAGATAATAGATAGATAGACAGATAGACAGACACATATGGAGAAATAGGTAAAAAATAGATAGATAATAGATAGATAGAGAGATATAGAGAGAAAGATAGATATGAGATAGATAATAGATAGATGATGATAGATATATAGATAATAGATAGATAGATATAGAGATAGAGAGATATATAGAGAGATAACATAGATAGAGAGATAGATAGATAGATAGATAGATAGATAGATGATAAAATATAAATAGATAATAAATAGATATGAGGTAGGTAGATAGATAGAGATAGATAGATAATAGATAGATAGAAAGATAGATAGATAATAAATAGATAGATAGATAATAAATAGATAGATATATAGATGATAGATAGATAGAGAGATAGATAGATAATAGATAGATAGATAGATAGATACATAGATAGATAGATAGATAGATAGATAGATAGATAGATAGATAAATAGATATGAGATAGATAGACAGATAGATAGAGAGAGATAATAGATAGATAGATAGATAGATAGATAGATAGATAGATAAATAGATATGAGATAGATAGACAGATAGATAATGACAGAAATACAGAAGGTAGGTACAAGGTGAGTGGTCCGCAGTGCAGGGACCCCCGGACAGCCTCGTATGCAGACAGTGAGGGGTGGGTGTAAAGTTTGCAGTCATTTGCCCCCTTTGTTGGTCACATTGAGTGAAGTGAATGTGAGGGAGGGGCCCCTCGTCTCCTGCCCCCCCCCCCCGGCACATTCTCCTGCTCCTAATGTGACTTCCCTGTCCTTTGATTTGGGGCCGCCCTGATTGGCTGGCGGGGCTGGAGCAGCACATGCACAGCCGGAGCTTTGTCTGAGTTGAAGTGAAGTTGTCCAGGTTTTAGTCTGGAGTCAGCAATCGCGGGTGTTTAGTCTGCTGCAGAGCAGTGTGAGGGGAAGAGGAGCTCACAGGGGGACAGAAGAAGAAGACTGCACATTCAGCAAGACCCCTGCAATCCAAGGATACAATGCTGGACGTGCCCGCCATCCTGATGTGATGGGGAGCTGGGCTGGAGGCTGCTGATCACTCCTCGGCTCCGCACCGCCGGCTTTATGTGGAAACTTTGTGTAGCCCATAGCATCTTGTAGCCCTACTGCAGCAGCCGGGAGCCGCGCTACCTCCGGACCCGCCGCCGCCGCTGCTGCACAATTGGGAGCTCCGATCTACCGATCGCTTGGTGGGGATGGATCGCTGCTGGGACCCGAGAAGCCAGTGGATCGGTAGGAGAATGAACTGGGTGCTATTCTGTGCATTGTGTATGGTGATCGTCCTGCTGCCAGATCTCATCATGGGCAAGAATTTAAAGTACAGTATATATGAGGAGCAGCCGGTGGGCTCGGTGGTCGCCAGG